>NW_025927321.1:0-83374 GCF_016906955.1 Phacochoerus africanus
TCCCAGATAAACCATAATGGAAAAGAATATAAAAGTAACTTGTATGTATGTATAACTGAATCACTATACTATACATCAGGAATTGACATGACATTATAAATCAACCATACTTCCATTGAAAAGTAAAATCACTGAGTTATAGGTAGATAATTTGTATGTCATAGTACTTACAAAATTCTGCCCATTAGTGTTGAAGCCAAAGTATGACTATGATGTTGGAAAGACTTGGAAAAATGAGCATGGTTGAATCACCAACTCCAGAGTACCAGCTATGTCCACATGTGGCTAATAAGGATAGACATTTGTTCACATGTGGAGACTAGCCTTATAAGAATATGTCCACCACTGAAGGCATCACATGAGTCAACCAGGCCCGGGTTGTTACTTCCATCATGGATGTGAATATTGCAGGATAGGACTGAAAACTGGCTACAGTGTCAGGACCTGCATCATTGCTCAGAAGCCCCTACCAGTGACCAGGTTCTCTATTTTAACTTAGATGGCTGTGGTAGGCAGAATGGTGCCCAAAGTTCCCACCTCAACATCTATAAATGAGGAAACATCAGCCTTTCCCCAGACCTAACCAAGATCGAGGATCTATGGTCCAAACCTTTTTCTTGCAAATACATGAGTTTGGTCAACATTAGTCTTCATGGTTAAGGCATGGATCAGTTGGGAATGGAGTCCAGTTGATGAGGCTGAAGCTTTACGACATGTCAGAACCTGTGGCCAGACCACTGCCTCAAAACCTCAGTGTGTTCCTTCCATTTAGTGTTTTTTTGGGAGTTTATATTTCAATAAAGTTAATTATATGCTATACAGTCCTGTCTGAAATGAACCATTCAGGGTTAAAAATAAATGGATTTTACTATTGAATTTATAAAACATTTAGCTTTGTAAGAAATTTTTTTATCATTTTCATTAGTTATTACATAGCTTTCAAGGATAATAAAGCTGTTTTGAGATTTCAAATGTGAGAAATGTATGGCAAGGGTATAAAAAGTATATCAGTCAAGGGCAACTTAAATGTTAATATAAACATATTCTATAATCCAGATCTATTGAACATGAACATTAGCGCCCGTTTTGTTAATTTCACCTGTACAAGTACAGCCTGAATGTTGGACAGTGGTTCTCAACTGTGGGTGATACTGTTCTCCAGGTCACCCTTGGCATCCAGTGTCACTGCCATGTAGGGAGGGGTGCCAGTGGTATTTGGGGGTAGAATGCAGTGATGCTGCAGTCCTACAGTGCAATAGATGGCCCCCAACAAAGATTTCTCCAGCCAAAACATGGGCACTTTCAGTTTTTCTCCAGCCCAAGCATAGCATCTCTTATAGAGTATGACCTATATGAGCCAAGCTGTGTTTTACAGATTTCTGGTCTGTCCTCAGGAATTCTGAATGCAGATTTGCTAATCTACAAAGGCTGTTTTAATGACAACCTAATGAATGTTTACCAAAAGCAATGTTTCTAGAATGATTAAACCACAGAATTAACTTACATGACAGAAATCAGGATATATACAATTTAATGCCTTTGAACATGTTCAACTATATTATCTTCTAATATAGAAAGTTAATTTGACCTGTGTTGATGTGGAAAAGAAAATATATTCCATTGTTCATTTTTCTGGATTATGAAAAAATTTAAAGATATGCCAAGTACCAGGAAAATAGTAAAAGGCACTACAGGCCTTCTAAAAATGTTTATAATATATCAAAAATGAAGAGCCTCACTTATCCAAATTTGTCATGACCATTTGCTTATTTAGATAGGTTAAATTAAGTTTATTTGCTCTTTTTTTAATAATCATTTCTCAGATTTTTTTTTTTTCAAATAGCAGTGCACATATATGGGGAGTAGAATAAAAAATGAAGAATTCTGTTCCATACCAATTCTGGTTGTAAAATGTCAGTATTTCCAATGAGAGTACAATGGGGAAACACATTTTAAAAATTCATTTTAAGCTTACCAAGTAGAGGAATTCTTCAGTACTTTACAGTCATTCATCTCCACGTTTACATTCTTTGTATTTTCTTGTGGTCAATAAACTGATTCAAATGACTTAACTTATCCCACCATTGAAAGAGAAAAGTCTCTGCAATTATTTGAAGCCACAGGGTTATCTTAATTTCACCAGTGGCTGCCTTTTTCAGAACTTCCTTTAGTTCTTCCTTTGATACATAATGATAGCTTTTAGTCTCAATAGGCTCTGGATTCAAGGTTACATTCTTCCCTCACCAATTTCATGTTCTCCCCAGATATCATCAGATTGATCCTTAAAGTGCATTTGTGTCAGATAATTACCTTCTTCTGGAAGAACCTCTTCCACAGGAATTCCCAGTTCAGGCCTCTGTGCTGCTCTTCTAACTTCAGTTGTGTCATTTTTTTCATGCTCTTTTGGGATACTTAATGGATGACTAAAACAAGTATCAGTGAAACAGTATGGAAAAATAATTTTAGAATCTGATTGCTATTGTGGCACAAGTTCATTTTCAATGTTGAGTAATAGGAAGACACTAAAACCCTGATGCAGTTATCCTTTCTCAGTGTTCTCCTTCAGGTGACAGTTCTTGATCTCCACCCTGATCCTGCAATCTTTCTTGTCCATGAGGATGCACATCTCCATCAGCAGCTGCACCTTCTTTGCATCCAGGTGGTCTGTGTTTATCTCAGGCATTGTGGGCAAACTTGCACACGGTCCTGGAGACCTGGATCCAGAAACTGCAGGAGAAGGCTGCTGCCATGTTTCCCCCATGGTCAGAGCACCCTGCCCCTTCTGGCCAACAGGACAGCCTCCTCAATGCAAAGCTCAGGCCCTAGGGTTTCTTCCTCAAACAGGTAAGGTGAAGAACTCCCTGACCAACAGGCAGTGGGCCCACCCCCTCAGCGTGCCAAGCACCCAGTGCTAAGCCCAGGACACACATCTGCCCCCAGACTTTGGCCTCTGAACCTCAGCCCCCGGTTGTCCCATAATTGTCACGACTACTATCTCTTTCTACCTAAAACTGTAAAGATATAAAAAATAATACAAATATAAAAAAATAAAATAATGTGTAAAATATAAAGAAGAATATGAAATATCATGTTAAGTTTTTAAACTAATAGTTAACACCTTTTTTAAGTGCTGCACCAGCAGCATATAGAAGTTCCCAGGTTAGGGGTCCAATTGGTGTGGCAGCTGCCAGCCTACACCGCAGCCACAGCAAAATGATCCAAGCTATGTCAGTAACCAACACCACAGCTCTGGCGATGCTGGATTCTCACTTAACCTGAGCAAGGCCAGGGTTCAAACCTGCATCTTTGTGTACACCAGTAAGATTCATAACCCGTTAAGACACAAGGGGAAGCCTTGGTAACTAACTTTTTTTTTAAAGTGCAGCATATAAGACATTCTATTAGTCACTGCTAAACATAGAAAGATCTTCACCTATGGGAATTTGATAAAAGACTTGTACAATGAGGTAGAATGTGGGGACCTGTGTCTAGAAAATTGTGTTAAAGAATATCTTTTTCTAGATGGTAGAGTTTACTAAGCATAGGTCTAGAGGATAAAAAAAGGCAAGGTGTATTCTCAGAATGACATACTAGTAATTCCTCCTAAAGTTTTCAATTTCCAATCAGACTTGAGTAGTAAATCATTCTTTATGTAATTAAACTTGGCACTAATGAAAATTAAAAAAGTTTTGTTCTCCATTAAAACATTTTTAGCATTTAATATCCATTATTTTTAGTATAATTGCTATATATAAAATGAAATCAAAGAGAACATAATGGTGGGCTTGTCTGAACACAATATCACATTGCGCTATTTTTCAGAGAGACACATACGCAAATTCTAGAGTGTCTATCTTCTATTTTATAGATTAATTTTCCTGGTTCTTTTTCCTGAATCAAGTTTAAAGCTCATAAGACAGTCTGTTCTTCAAGTGCGGATGGGGAAACAGGTTTCCTGAGGCCTAACAGACGTGTAGGTTTTCTTTCCTCTGTGATGTAGTGACTCAGAGTGTAGATGCTGGAGTCAGATAACCCAACCGAGTAGCAGTTCTGCTACTGACTAGATAATCTCTTAAGTGTACCTATGAAATGGGAACCAATGATACTATTATTTATTTCATAGAATATCTGTAAACATTAAATTAAATATTAGTCATAAAAGGTAACCTACTATATAATTTCATTTATATGAAATATCCAGAATGGAGAAATCCATGGAAATAGATGGGATTGGTGATTACCAGGGAACAGGGAGAGAAAGGGATGGAGAAAACTTGTTTAATGGGTATGAAGTTTTATTTTCGGGTGATGAAAGTGTTTTGCAACCAGAGAGAAGTAGTGATTGAACAACATTGTGAATGAGTGGAATGTCACTGAATCATTCCCTTTAAAATAATTTATGTAACATGAACTTCACCTCCATAAAAAACCTAGGTCTAAGTAGAAAATACTTATATACATATACTTATTTCATATCTATATATGAAGTTTGTAATGTCATTCCAGGTTGCTGTTGTCTTAAATACATGTGGAGACTCCGTTCTTCTTTCCTTCCGTCCTTCCTCCCTTTCTTCTTTTTCTTTCTCTCTGCCTCTCTGTTTCTTGTTCTTATTTAGTATTAGATTTCATGGGGGCACAACTATAAATTTTTAAATCCAGTATCACTAGAGTTTTGTGAATGATAGTTGGGAATCTGGATATAAATTTTATACTGATAAGCCAAAAGGAAGGCACACAAGTTAATTAATTCTCTCTCATCTCTCTCTCTCTCTGTTTGTGTTTGTGGGTCTGTATAATCACTCAAAAACTTTAAAGTGAATGATTACTAGAGTTTTGGTAGTATGATGTCATGCATTAATTTATATCAATTTCATAACAATGTGGTCAATAAAGCATGTATAAATGTTACCATTCTATAGGAATGGAAACATCAGCTGTTTTAGAACATTCAAACACTGTCTGAGTAGTGTCCATGTCATTGGAACACATTTCTTTAGTTCCTGACAACTGCATGTGTTCTCTGTGTGTGCCTTCCTTCATCCCAAGATGTTTTAGAGAACACATGTTTTCAAAATGTTATTCATAAAAGAAAGTATACTTTATCACAGTGAGAGCAGATACAGTTGCTGAGAGGACCTGTAGTTCTGATTACTTTCAGTCTCAAGAGAACAGAAAAGATGTTCCTGATCCAACCTGTGGACATCTGAGGTTCACATCTATGTAAGAACTACTGCTTTATCCTCAAAAGAAAAAAATCAAAGATAATAAAATCTCTACTCTCAATAAGTCTTTAAGAATTGTGGAAAACCTTGTCTTCTCTGAATATTCTGATTATTCTGTATTTTGCTTAATTGTGAGTGTTGAGGAAGTAGTGACAGAGGGTTCTTTAAAATTTTTGACATTTCCTGCTGTTTCCATACTAAGAGCATCTATTACCGTCTGTATGATTTGTCTTATTCCCAGACAGAAAACAATTTCCTAACCTGTGTTTATCTTTCAAATGGCTTTTTCTCCTTTTGTGGAAAGAAGACATTGTTAATAATACTATGTTCAGTATTTTCCTGTGTGTGTATGTTTGTGGCATTACATATTTGGTTTATATAGTCACTTAACACCCTGTGCATATGTATGGAAAATTGGAGCTATTTTATGGAAAGTGGAATATCTCAGAATTGCAATCTATTTGTCTATAATACAAGGAAAATCATTTCTTCCTTAATTAGCCTATAAGTGCGGTTTCTTATATGTGGAATCTTTACAAAAGGATACAAATGAACTTATTTGCAAAACAGAAACAGATTCACAGACTTTGAAAAACTTCTGGTTATCAAAGGGGGCAGGTTGAGGGGGAGATGGACTGGGTGTGTTTGGATTGGCATATGCACACTCTTGTATATGGAATGATTGGCCAGTGGGGACCTGCTGTATGTCACAGAGAATTCAACTCAATATTCTGTGATAATGTGGGGAAAGAATCTAAAGAGAATGGATGTGGGTACCTGTATAATGAATCACTTTTTGCTACTGTTGCAGAAACCAGGGCAGCGGAAAGAGGCAAGCTGCACTTGGAGATGCAGAATAGCCAGGCTTTTTCAGCACAGGATGCTGGCTCAGAAAAGTGGCCTCTAGAGTCTGAGCCTCAGGTCTTTGTTCTGGGTAGCTTTTATGCCATACAGACTTTACAGACTTCCAGGTCTTGTTTTTCCTGCCCAAGCAGTCTGGCCCTCCCCCTTCCCTGAGCAGACAGTGTTCCTAAGAAGCTGAGTAAACAGGGTTACAAAAGTGAAACTGACAAGGAATGCTTGGTAAGCAGGTCTGCTATCAAGGACATAAGGTACATAGTTGCTACAAGATTACAAGAAGGGTGGTGTGTGGACAGCAGAGGCAGCTGACAGGCACTTAGCTGCTTCTTCAGCCAGGAGGTTGTTTCTTTAGTTACAACTCTAACTTCATTCCCACAGAAATTATCACACCGTTGTAAATCAACTATACTTCAATAAAAAGAATTTCTTTCTTTCTTTCTTTCTCTCTCTCTCTCTTTCTTTCTTTCTTTCTTTCTTTCTTTCTTTCTTTCTTTCTTCTCTCTCTTTCTTTCTTTCTTCTTTTCTTCCTTCCTTCCTTCTTTCCTTCTTCTTTCTTTCTTTTCTCCCTTCCCTTCCCTCCCTTCCCTTCTTCCTTTATTTCTTCCTTTCTTCTTCCTTCTTTCCTTTCTTTCCTTTCTTACTTTTCTTACTTTTCCTTTCTCTTTCTTTTTTTTTTTTTGTCTTTTTAGGCCACACCTGCAGGATATGGAACTTCCCAGCCTAGGGCTCAAATCAGAACTGCAGCTGCCGGCCTACCCAATAGCCACAGCAATGCCAGATCTGAACTGTGTGTTTGACCTACACCACAGCTCACTGAAATGCTGCATCCTAAACCCACTGAGTGAAGCCAGGGATTGAACTCACATCCTCATGAATACTAGTCAGGTTCGTTACTGCTGAGCCACAACTGGAACTCCCCTCATGCATTTATCTTGTTTCTACTTTCTTCACGCCCACCCTTTAAACTGGATCCCAGAATGACTCACAAGAAGTTGAAGATCTCCAATGATGGATTGCAGATGGAGAAAGATGAAAGCTCTCTGAAGAACAGCCGTACCTCAGAGAGGTTTAGTGGCACAGGGTGCTATGGGGCAGCAGGAAATATATTCATTGGCAGTGGCTGCCACTATTGGGAGGTGGTCATGGGTTTCTCCACATGGTAAGTATACCCCACTTTTCTTTTCTCGCCCCTGTTGTCAGTGTCTTGGGCAATTCAGTTCTATAGCACAAACATAATACCAGTAAGTCAGGGTTAAAAGGTATGTATGTGATGGGAACCACTTCTAGAAAAATTTGCCAGGTTTTAAAAGTAAAATCTTGGAAAATATACTGATCTAGGACTTGAAAATTACAACACTCTAATTGCTAACTTTTTTAAAGCTCTAGTGTTGTCAGTATCACGAATCTAAATGTAAACTATTTAAGGAAGAAACATGTATTCTATTTCTTATATATATGGTGTCTAGCACAACTCAGATCATTAATAAATGTTTATTCTTTTGTTCACTGTCTCACAGGTATGCAATTGGAATTGCCTACAAATCAGCTCCTAAGAATGAATGGATTGGCAAGAATGCCTCCTCATGGGTCTTCTCCTGATTCAATAGTAACTTCATAGTGAAACATAACAGTAAGCAAATGCTGGTGGATGTACACCCACAGTTGAAACGTCTGGGTATCCTTTGGATTATGATTCTTTCTGTACTATTCTATGGTCAATATTTAAATAAAAGTAGTTTGGTTGCATTTAAATACAAATGATTATATGGTGCTCACTGGCAATTATTCTGTTAAAATTGTAAATGTAATGTGATCACATTTCCAGGATTAAGCTATTCTATTTCTTTTTTCCCCTCTAAATTGTTAACACAAATTATGTAAACTGGATTAAACACTTAGGAAAGTAAAAATATCCTTGCTGTTTCATTTGCTCAACTTATGCAACCAAGTAAGAATGATAATGGCAAACCTGATTCTGTGGGACTCCATGAGTAACTGCCAGAACTTTCTAATTGGCAACAGCAAGGGTCATCTACCAAAAACTGCAACTTACAAGTTGTGTCGTAGGCTGGCTGCTCTGATTGCACCCCCTAGCCTGGTAACTTCCATATGCCACGGGTGTGGCCATAAATAAATGAAAGCAAAACCAAAGCAGAAAACCTCATGAAAGGAGTTTCTGTAGGGTGCAGTGGGTTAAGAATCCTACTGCAGTGGCTTGGAGCATGTCACTGCAGAGGTATAGGTTCTCCCTGCCTGGCACAGTGGGTTGAATGGTTCTGCATTTTGGCAGCTGTGGCTTGAATTCAATCTCTGTACAAGGAACTTTTATATACCCCTAAATAAATAAATATATTTTAAAGTAAAATAAAGCCACCTGAAAGACGGCATCTCTGCACACTCACATATTGGGGAGAGCACTTGTCAGGTGAAGTGAGGGAAAAGATAAGCCCTGGCCAGTGGAAGTGCTGCTTAGGTGCCTGAATTCAGGAGAGCACAGCGGGGCACACTTCCCTGACTCTTGAGTACTCTTCACAGTGGTATGGGCACTGAGAGCTAGGCCAGCACCTCAGTCAGCCTTCTGGTGTGGTAGCCTTCCTGCCTGCCAGGTGGGCACTGCTCCAGCAAGGAGGGCCTTCCCCCTGCCCAAAGACCCTGAAGGACTTTAAGAGGAACAGGCTCTTTTAGAGTAAAATCTGTTTCCACTATTAGTGGGTTTGGAAGGGCTGGTTCATTTAGAGAGTGTTAGGCACCCAGCATGGCACTGAGAACATAGTAGGTGCTTAATAAATGTAAAGGAGTGACACTTAGAGTGTCACAGTGTACTGGGTGCAGGGTGGCAGGAGCAACACACAGGCCTGATGTGGCTGAGGGTTCACGAGAGGCAGCGCAGGACCCACTGGGGACAGGGTGTGAGGATGGCCACCTGCACCACAAGGGAGCTCTGGAAGTTGGCCTGGAAGAAACTCTTTGCAAGCACTAGTGCACCCTTGAAAAAATGTACTTTTATCCCCAGGCACTGGTATTCCCCTGGCAAGCCCTGGTATCTGCAGCTTCCCCATAGCCAAAGGCAGATTTGAATCCAGGTGGGGCTTTTCCATGAGGGCACATGCTGCAGGAGGCTGGCTGTGCTCCTTGGGCCTTGGGATTGAGGGCATCCAGGAGGCAGCTCTTTTGCAGCCATGCAGGACCTCCAAGCTCTCAGTTTCCTAAAGGCCCACATTTGTAGATGCTGCTTTTGTCAAGGAGGCTCCAAATAGAAAACTCATCTTGAGCTTACAGCTCAGCCTGGCCTACTTCTGCCTCAGAACTGCTGGCTTGGTTGCTGGGTCTCTGCTGTAGGGGCTGGTTTTATAAACACAAGTCTTGGGAATATGAGTCACTCCTTCCCATCTGTTCTGTTGTTTGAGGACATGGTCATGCAGTCAGCCCTGGAGCACCAGGAGTTCGTGTGCTCAGGACTGCCTCCATGATGGGACACTGGGGCAACTGTTTGCCTGAAGACTTGGTTGAAAGAGGTCTAAGAGTTCCTGTTGTGGCTCAGAGGTTTACAAACCTGACTAGTATCCATGAGGATATGGGATTGATCCCTGGACTCACTCAGTGGGTTAAGGATCTGACACTGCTGTGAGCTCTGACATAGGTTGCAGATACGGCTCAGAGCTGGCATTGCTGTGGCTGAGGTATAGGCCGGCAGCTTCAGCTCCCATTTGACCCCTAACCTGGGAACCTCCATATGCGGCAGATATGCTCTAAAAGCTAATAAAATAAAGTAAAATTAATTGAGACAGTCTAGAATGCAGGCTTACAATCCAACCACCTCTTTTATTCCTCAGGTCATCATCATTCTGTGTCCACCAGTGGAAAGTTAAAAATCAATGAAGATAATCCATGCTCCTGGGATGGAAAAATAAATATTGTAAAAATGGCCATTCTACCCAAAGCAATCTACAGATTCAATGCAATCCCTATCAAATTACCCATGACATGTTTCATTTCACAGAACTAGAACAAACAATCCAAAAATTTATATGGAACCACAAAAGCCCCAGAATTGCCAAAGCAATCCTGAGGAACAGAAGCCAAGCAGGAGGCGTAACTCTCCCAGACTTCAGGCAACATTACAAAGCCAAAGTCATCAAGACAGGGTGGTACTGGTACCAAAACAGACAGACAGACCAATGGAACAGAATAGAGAACCCAGAAATAAACCCAGACACCTACAGTTAATTAATCTTTGACAAGGGAAGCAAGAACATTAAATGGGAAGAAGACCATCTTTTCAGCAAGCATTGCTGGGAAACCTGGGCAGCTACATGCAAATCAGTGAAACTAGAACATACCCTCACACCATGCATGAAAATAAACTCAAAATGGATTAAAGACTTAAATATAAGAGAAGACACCATCAAACTCTGGGAAGAGAACATAGGCAAAACATTCTCTGATATCAAACTTACAAATGTTTTCTCAGGTCAGAGTCTCCCAAAGCAACAGAAATAAAAGAAAAAATAAACCAACGGGACCTAATCAAATGGGCAAGCTTTTATACAGCAAAGGAAACCAAAAAGAAAACAGACAATTTACAGAATGGGAGAAAAATAGTTTCAAATGATACAACTGACAAGAGCTTAATCCCTAGAATATACAAGCGACTTATAAAATTCAACAGCAAAAAAGCCAACAGCCCAATTTAAAAATGGGCAAAATATCTGAATAGACATTTTCCAAGGAAGATGTACAAATGGCCATCAAGCTCAGGAAAAAATGCACATCACTGATTATTATAGAAATGCAAATCAAAGCTACTATAAGATACTACCTCACACCAGTCAGAAAGAAGTCCACAAATACCAAATGCTGGAGGGGTTGTGGAGAAAAGGGAACCCTCCTGCACTGTTGGTGGGAATGTAAGCTTGAACAACCACTATGGAGAACAGGATGGATGTACCTTAGAAATCTATACATAGAACTACCATATGACCCAGCAATCCCACTCTTGGGCATACATCCAGACAAAACTTTCCTTGAAAAAGACACATGCACCTGCCCTGAGATTGTCTAGTCAGCCATGTCCTCTGCAAATGGGGAGTTTGATTCTTCTCTCCCAGTTTGTCTGTTTTGCTTGCTTTTGGAAGCAGCTGGGTTTCTTGGGGCTGCTGTGCAGGGGGAGAAGACTTGCTGGGTCATGCCCACTCCAGGGAAAGGCTGGGGCCAGAGTTGGGACCTGCCAAACCTCCATCCAAAGAGAACACAGATGTGGCATCGTGTCACCTGCAACACAGGGCTGGTACTTTTCTGCAGTGATCATGGTGTGGCTGGCTCCCCAGACGGGAAGAGATGGTGCCACTGTATGGGCACCACAGGACCAGATTACTCAGCCTTGGCAGCCAGCAAGTGAGGGGCCTGGACTCAGTCCAAGAGCTGGTGGAGTTCAAGCTAGAGAGAGATACAGAGACAGAGAGACAGATGGACAGAGAGAGACATGGACAGAAGATGTGGTGGCAGAGGAGGTCCTCTTTTGTGACTCTGTCCCTTTGCAGTGTGACCTGGGGTGGGACTTACACTGACCAGCTATAACAGAGCTCTGGACACAGATCGAGTTCCCACTACTCACCCACCCCAGCTGGGTCTCAGCACTCCTGAGGCATCAGGTTTAGGACGCCTCCTGGGGCCACAGCAGGTGTCATCCAGTACCTGGTAGGGGCAAGTAGTGCAGTTCCTTTGATTTCCATTGGCACTTTCAACTCTGTAGGGATCAGAAAATCCGAAGTGGATGATGATCACACATGGCAGTGAACTGGATGTATCTTTGTAGCATCCTCT
The DNA here is from genome assembly GCF_016906955.1 of Phacochoerus africanus. Taxonomy (NCBI): domain Eukaryota; kingdom Metazoa; phylum Chordata; class Mammalia; order Artiodactyla; family Suidae; genus Phacochoerus; species Phacochoerus africanus. The sequence goes on from NW_025927321.1 coordinate 11,907, forward strand.
CAGGACCCTGGATGTATCTTTGTAGCATCCCCTCAGAACTTTCCAGCCTGAGCCAGTCTGGGAACAGTCAGAAGAGTGGAGCTTTGGCCAGCCTCCCAGTGCTGGTCATTCGCAGGGCAGAATATGCAGAGGGATGGAGAGCCTAGTGCCTCTGCAGGGACCAGGCAAGGTGGAAGGGGGCCAGGCACTCTGGTTGCCTGGCCCCACAGGCTTCGGGGACCTGCTTGTCACTGAAAAATCACGTGTCCTGAAGAGGCCCCCAGACTCCCCTCACTCTCTCCAGAATTTCATGGCATCTGGTGGCCTGGTGGGCATCACTTGGTGCACATCCATCTGGCCAAGACCACAAATCGCTTTCTGCCAACAACAAGGCTCCCACTGCATTCAGCGAGCTCAGTGAAAACTAGCAGCGAGGCCACATCCACTGGACCCCTGGGCAAAACTCTCGAGCCTCAGGTGAGCAGGTGGTTCCCTGCCTCCTCCATGGCTCATGGGGAGTTTTCACCCACCACCAGGCCCCCAAGTTGTGTGCTCATCTGCATGCTCATGGACTCCAGGGTTTTTGGAAGGACCAGCTCCTGGGCCCTCTTCAAAACTCTTCTCCTGCCACTGACTCAGCCTATTCTGCATCCAGCCCCATGAGTTCATGACCCACTCATGGACCTGCAGTGTTCCTTGTCACCTGGTTCAACCACACTGCATCCACTCTTCTCCTGAAATCCACTTGAGCTACATCCCACATGCCTGTTGATGTAGTCACTCTAAGTATTTCTAATTCCCATTGTGAATCCTGCTCAGGCCTGTGATCCATTGAGAAATGCATCTTTGCTTCCAAATCTGTGGGTTTTTAATCCATCAACAAGGAAGTATGGAGGGCACCACAGAGAAGTCACTGTGTTCTGGGTCTGAAATACCCAAGAGGGCCACTCCCCACTAAACTTGTATATTTTTGGCTATACATGTGTTTTGTTTTGTATGTTTGTTTTTGTTTTTTGTCTTTTTAAGGCCACACCTGCATCATATTGAAGTTTCCAGGCTATGAGTACAATTGGAGCTACAGCTGCCAGCTTATGGCACAGCCACGCCAATACCAGATCTGAACCACATCTGCAACATATGCCATAGCTTGTGGCAATGCAGGAATCTTAACCCACTGAGCAGGGTCAGGGATCAAACCTGCTTCCTCATGGATATTATTCAGGGTCTTAACCTGCTGACCTACAATGGGAAATACCTACACATGTGTTTCTGAAATGTGTTTGTTTTTGCTTTTGTTTGTTTGGCCATGTCTGCAGCATGCATAAATTTCTGGGCCAGGAATCAAACCTATGCCACAGTAGCAACCCAAGCCCCTGCACTGACAACACAGAATCCTGAACCCCCCCCAAAAAATGCCAGCCTTACATGCATTTAGGTAGAACTTTTTTTTTTTTTTTGCTTAGAATCACTACTTTCAAAGAGTAAGTGAGGCTGTTTTACAATTATTGTAGTGACTGCCATACTGGGCTTTATTTTTAATGTCTTACTTTACATCGTTTGCACCTCATCTTTCTTTTGTTTTCTGTGATATAATCATGAAATCTATCCTTTTGACTTTTGCATGCACAGGACAGGAGCATCTCTAGAACTGATGCTTTCTGCCACACATGTTTAAACTGATTTCATTCTGGGGCCTGTGCTCTGTGTCCAGGAGCTGTCCAGGGCACAGAGAACTAGAACAGAGGCCACCCAGCCCATGTGAACTTAGAAACAGTGGAAATCAGAATATTTTAAAGTGGTTCATGGGTGCTGAGTGAAGAGAAAACTGGAGCAGGGGAGTGGGAGCAGGGCTCCCTGAGACATTGTCCCAAGGAAGGTGGTGATGGTGGGTGTGATTGGTAGGGTATCCAGGCCTGTGTGGCTGCTGTTCTAGGGGCAGGATACAAGTTAAAGGGCAAGAGCCCAAAGCAGGAGGACTGGCTGAGCAGGATCAACCCATGGCCATGGTCAACCTCAGTTCTCCTCTATTTCCTTGACAGTGGGGGACCTCATCTGACACCCTTAGGGGAAGAGGCAGTGAGTTGATGCTCCAGGATCCCCAGCCACTCAAGCCTTGGGAGGTGGGCAACCCCTCCTGCTGACCCATACGGGACTGAACTTCCCTCATGTGGTCGCCATATCCAAACCCCGGCAGCCAGGAGGGTAGGTGATGGGAAGGGCTGTGGATTCCTGGCCTGCTGGACAGTACTGGACCAGTGCCCATACCCCTCTGTACCCTCAGCACATACCTAGGTGAGGGAGGGAGGGAGAATGGGCAGCAGCCATGCCTGCTCCACCCCATGCTGTGGGTGAAAGTGATGAGTTTCTTGTGTGCAGGGTGGGTCAGCTGGGCCCAGAGGAGGAGCCAGATGCCCACCCACACAGCACATTTGCATGATCACATGCAGAAAGCATACATGTGCCACTGTCAGAGGCAGGGCTAGAGGGGGCACCTGTACCAGGTGACTTTGCTGTAATCCAGGCCACCAGCCCTATGGGCTGGCCTGGGTCCACCAGTGGCCTTAATCACTTTTTTTTTTAACTTATTTTTTTTAGGGCCTCAGGTGTGGCATGAGGAAGTTCCCAGGCTATGGACTGAATCACAGCTGCAGCTCCAAGTCTATGTCACAGCCAGAGCCAAGCCTGAAACCCACACAAAAACTTCTAGGAATGCTGGATCCTTAACTCACTGAGCAGAATTAGGGGTCAAATCCACATCCTCATGGATACAAGACAGATTCATTCCCAATGAGCCACAATGGGAACTCCCAGGTTGCTATACTTTAGGAGGCTCTTGGTGTCAGTGAAGCTACAGAGGCCCCCACAAACCCACCCCTCCCTGTAGGAAGGTGACTATGCAGCCTGCAGACCCCACCCCAGGCCCAGACAGGAAATTCTCAAGCCCACCACCATCAATGTCCACTGCCTCCATGGACCTGCTTCTCCCTAAGTGGATGACACAGATGACCCCAGGGAAAATGTCATGCCAGCTCTTTTGAGGCCTGCTTGGGCAGCTTTAAAAGTTCACCTGCAGAGTAACTAAGCAGCAGTAGCTAGAAAAACTGGAAAAAAATGTTCAAGAGGGGAGGCCCTGGCAGCTAAGAAGATAAATCTAATAGAAGGCTAACATACATAGGAAAAGTCTTGCTAAGTCAGACAAAATCCTAGAGGCTACTTATAAAAAGGGACAGGTTCAAAACACACAGAAGTCAAGTATGTGCATGGGGGCCCCTCAATGAAGTAAAAGAAAATTTGAAACTGAAAAGACTTTTGCACTTCTAAAGTCCTTATTGAGTGAGGAATTTCTACAGATAAACTTTATAATGGCAAACAGCTGGGAAATGATGTGACATATAGATCACAACACAAAGGGAGGAGAGAGAAAATATGCCTATTGACCTCACTACTAAGAAATATGCAGATGGAGCGCAAAAGCCCTGACAGCAGGCACTTAGCTCAACAGCTTTTAAAGTCAGAGCTGGGAGGAAAGGTCTGAGGGTCAGGAGGTCTGAGAGAGTGAAGCTGGGGTCAGTGGAGCACCACAAATACCCTTATTTATAACCACAGGCAGAGGTGACTGACAGGACCTCCACATGGGGGAGCAGCAAGGGCCTGGGGCTCCCCCTGGGCTCCTGGGTATTTGCCAAATGGAAAGACCCGAGAGCTCCAAAATAAGGACCTTTAATAAAATCATGATAGATCCATAATGCACATGTTGCACAGCCACTGACACTGGCCCCAAGGTAATGATAGTCCCTAGTGTTGGTATAAGTGCAAAAGCACTGCAGTGTCCTGTGGGCAGGAACAGAGCACGACTGTGATACCACCCCCCGCCAAGGGGTGCTGGACACCTGGGGAGATGGGCCAAGGGACAGTGGGACAAGGCCAGGCCTCCTGGGGGAGATCAGTTTGGTCACAGGACCCTCCCCAGAAGGCAAGAGCTTCCAGGTAAGGGGCTCAGGGCTGATGCTGACCAATGAGATGGCCCCTCATGGATGGAATGGCAGTGACATCATAGTTCCGATGCTGCCTGGCGCCCACTCTGCTTCGTGTCCGAAGGCAGTTGGGAGCCCTTGTGGTCTCTGACCTTCTCTGGAGATTGCCTGTCTATCCTGTTCTGACCCACTGTCCCCCTCATCCACCTTGTCATTGTTTCTAGAGGAGAGGCGCACCTGCAACAGCGAGAGCTCAGAAAGGTGAGCAAGAGAGGCACCCTCATCCCTAATGGGCACCTTGGGCACAGAGGCCACTTGGCAGGTGACCCCCTTCCCCATGAGCTGTGGCTGAGCTGACACCAACACTGGAGCACAGAAGGTGAGCCAGGGGGATGCAGCCCCTCAGGGAGCTGAGGGGTGCCAGCTGCAGCCACAGCGCCCAGGCTCATGAAGGTGGCCAAGGTCAGAGCTTAGATTTCTGGAGTGGGGAAAGGGGGTAGGTGAGAGGAAAATGAAGATGAGGATAAATGGAGGTGGGAGGGTGGGGGCAGGAGGAGGTGGTGCAGGGAAGAAGGAGGAAAGATGAACAGTGAAGGAACAGGGCAAGAAGGATGAGCAGGAAGAGGACCAGCACAGAAAGGGGGAGCAGGAGGACAGGAGGCCAAGACCAACCCAAGCCAGTTCCTTGAGAGTCATGTTGGGGTCCCTGTAGATGTTTTACTTGAGTGATCCCTTGGTTTGATGCTCAGACCTGGGGAACCTCAAGGTACTGATTGAGGCCTGTGTGGGAAATCACTGGCCTGATTCAAGACTCACCACAAGAGCTTACTGTTCACATCAGTATTCTCCTGACACTGCTAACAAGCAGTGGGAGAGGAGGAGTGAAGGAAGATCAGGGTTCAGGGACAGCTGGTTGTGAGGGTCCAGGTGCCCAGTTCCACTGCATCCCGGCCACCCTCCCCTGCGTGGAGAGACGACCCTCCCCAAAGGAAAGTCGAATTTCGGGCCAACGGTTCAGGGCTGCTCCTGGCCAATGGGTGGGCTCCACTGTGGGTGGAATGGCAGTGACCCCAGAGTTCTGTCTGTTGCCTGGCACCCACTCTGCTTCCTGTGCCAAGGCAGTTGGAGGCCCTTGTGGTTGCTGACCTGCTCTGACGCTCGCTTGCCTGCCCGCCCTGCTCTGACACACCTGATCCCCACACCTTCCTGGTTGACTTATTATCATTTTGAGAGGAGAGGCCCATATCCAACAGTGAGAGTCAGAAAGGTGAGCATGAGCTGCACCCTTGACCCTATCAAGGCCTCAAGGACAGAGAGGCCACTGGTTGGTGCCTGGACTACTCAGGTCTGGGCCTGAGGTGACAGGGACCTCCAGCACCAATCACTGAGTGTGTAGCCCACTCAGGGCTCTGTGGGGTGTGGGCTGCTGCCAGAGAGCCTGAATCCCTGTGAGGAGCCTGAGGTGAGAGCTCAGAACCCTGGCCCAGAAAAGGAAGAGGGGGAGAAGGAAGGAGGAGAGATGATGCAGGAAGAGGAGGAGGAGGTGGAGGAAGGGAGGTCTAGCCAAGAAGAGATGAAAGTAGAAGGGTGGATACAGGAAGCTCAAGAGAGGAGGTGAATTAGGAGGAGTTAAAAAGACAGGAGTGAGAGCAAGAAGAGTAAGGATGAAGGAAGTAGAGCAGAAAGATGGAGGAGGAGGAGAAGTAGATAGAGGAGGAGTAGATGGAGGAGGGGGAGAACTAAACAGGACAAGACGGATGGATGGAAGTGATGGATAGAAGAGGAAGAAGGAGAGGTGGAGGACCAGGAGGAGGGGAAATAGGGCATCTATGCCAGCCTAGAGCAGGTGGCACTGCAATCTGGATGAGGTTGCTTCAGTGGTGCAGTGAGCCCCAGGTTTGATGCTTGGACTCTGGGAACCTCAGGGAGCTGTGTGAGGCCTGGGTGGAAAGTCTCTGGCCTGATTTAAGTCCATTGGCAAGGGATTAGTGTCCACATCACTACTGTCCTGGAACCCCTAATAGGGAGGGGGAGAGGAGAAGTGAAGAAAGGCCATGGTTTCTGAGGGGCTCTGTGCCCGGGTCCATTGCCTGCCATACTACAGCTGGCCCAGTCACCTTCCACTGCCAGCTGACTGCAGTGTCCCTGGAGAGGATGACCTCCATGGTTATGAATTCAGTGCTAACACTGACCTCTGACCTTGGTCCTATTTTGGGTGGATTGGCAACAACCTCCAAGTTCAACCCTCTGCATAGCACCCTCTCTGCTTTGTGTCCCCAGGCAGTTGGAGGCCCTTGTGGTCTCTGACCTGCTCTGACACTCGCCTGCCCTCCCTGTTCTGACCCACCGACCTGAACCTGGGTCCATTTGTACAGCAGAGACCAGCTCTAACAGCAAGAGGCCAGAAAGGTAAGAAAAACCTGCACTGCATACTGACTCTTGGGGACAGGGGCAAGCAGGTCGGTGACTTAGTCCTCCCTGGTCTCGGCCAAGATGATGCCAAACCCAGCCCTGACCATGAGCCAGCTGCGTGCAGTCCCTTGTGTCTCCAAGGGGTGAAGGCTGCTGCCCACAGTGCCTGATTCCATGTGAGGGGCCCAAGGTCAGAGTTCAGAAAACTGACTCCAGGTGGGGGGCACGGTGGGAAGAAGATTAGACAGAGAGGTTTCAGGAGGAGATGAAGTGGAGGAAAGAGGGAGGGGAAGGGGAGGAAGGAACAAAGGAGCAGGAGGAAAAGTGTAGCAGGAGGAGGACAAAGGAGCAGGAGGAGATGGATGGATGGAGGCGGAGCAGGGGGTCCAGGCCAGCCCAGAGCCAGCTCTATGGGTTCCAGGAAGGGTCCCTGCAAAAGCCATGCCTGAATGAGCCCCTGGTTTGATGGTTGGACCTCAGGAACCTCAGGGAGCTGGGTGAGGAGGAGGTGGGAAATCATTGGCCTGATGCCAGTCCAACTGCAAGGGCTTAGTGTCCACGTCCGTATCCACTTGGCACTTCTGACAAGCAGTGGGAGAGGAGGAGTTAAAGAAGGGCAGGGTTGGAGGACCAGCTGGTCATGAGAGTCCAGGTGCCCATGACCAGTTCAGCCAGGCTCCACCTGCTCCTGGTCCCACTCCCCTGTGTGGAGAGAGGACTTCATACCAAAGGAACGTCATTTTATAGGTCAAGAGTTCAATGCTGCTCCTGGCCAAGGGGATGGCCCATTTCCACTGTGAGTGGAAAGGCAGGGATCCCAGAGTTCTGCACCCTGCTTTATACCCACTCTGCTTCACGTCACCAGGCTACTGGAGTCCCTCAGAGTTGCTGATCTGCTCTGACACTCACTTGTCTGCCCACCTGATCCTCACACCCGCCTGGTTACCTTTTTACCATTTTGAGAGGAGAGGCCCAAGTCCAACAGTGAGAGTCAGAAAGGTGAGCTTGAACTTCTCCCTCACCCACTACCAACACCTCAAGGACAGAGGCCACTGGTGGGTGCCTGCACCACTCAGGTCTGGGGCTGAGGTGACAAGGACTGCCAGCACCAACCACTGAGCATGCAGCACCCCTCAGGGCCAGAATGCCCAAGTCCCTTTGAGGAGCCTGAGGTGACAGCTCAGACTCCTGGCCCAGAAAGGAAGAGGGGGAGGAGGAAGGAGGGGAGAGAATCCAGGTCCTGGAGGAGGAAGAGGGGAAGGATGGGGAAGAAGGAAGGTCTAGCTGGACCAGAATTGGATGGAGAAAGGAGGAAGGACGAGATGATTGAAGAGGAGTATAAAATACAGGAGGGTGAGGTAGTAAAAGACAGATGGTTGGGGAATAGCAGGAGGAAGGAAGCGGAGGAGAAGTGGGGAGATGGAGGTGGATGGAAGAGAATGAAGGTGAGATGGAGAGGGGAGTGAAAGAGAAGCAGGGTGTCCAGACCAGCCCAGGGTCTGCTGTATTGAGTTCCAAATGGTGTTTCTTAAAAGTTGTACCTGAGGGAGCACCTTGTTTGATGCTGTGACCCAGGGAACCTCAGGCAGCTGCATGAGGCCTGGGTGGGAAATCTCTGTCCTGATTCAAATCCAAAGGCAAAAACTGAGGGTCCACATCACTATCCTCCCAGAAACCTCTGAGATGGAGGAGTGAAGGAAGGTCAGGGTTAGGAGACCAAGTGTTCCTGAGGGTTGATATGCCCAAGTCCATTGCCTGCCAGGCTACAGCTGCCCCAGTCACCTTCTCCTGAGAGCCTTGTACCTGGAGAGGATGACCTCCCTGGTTATGCGCTCAATGTTGACCCTGATCTCTGATATCAACTCTACTGTGGGGGGAATGACAGGGAACTCACAATTCTGCCTGCTGTCTGACAGCCACTCTGCTTTGTGTCCCCAGGCAGTTGGAGGCCCTCGTGGTCACTGACCTGCTCTGACGCCTGCTTGTCTGTCTGCCCAACATTCTCTGGCCTACTTGATCCCCCACCCGACTGGATACCTTGTTACAATTTTGAAAGGAGAGGCCCACATTCAACAGTGAGTGAGAAAGGTGAGCTGGAGCTGCACCCTCACCCCATACCAACACCTCAAGAACAGAGGTCACTGGTGGGTACCTGGATGATTCAGGGCTGGGAAGGAGGTGATAAGAACCTCCAGCACCAAGCACAGAGCTTGCACCTCAGACACCTGGCCCAGAAAAGGAAGACATGGAGAAGGAGGGAGGGAAGCAGATGCAGGAGAAGAGAAGGATGGGAGGAAAGAAAGTCCAGCTACACCAGAGTTGGATGTAGGATGAGGGAGGGAGGAGTGGTGAGTGAGGACGAGAAATGAAGACAGGAGTGAGAGAAAGAAGAAAAAAGATGGATGAAGTGTTAGGCAACTGATGGAGGAGGAAGAGTTAAAAGAGGGGGAGGACTGAGCAGGAGGAGATGGATGGTGCAAGAAGTGAATGGAAGAGGATGAAGCAGAGATGGAAGAGGATGTGGAGGAGAAGCAGGGGGTCCAGGCCAGCCCTGAGAGTTGGTCTTGGGTTCCAAGTTGAGTTGCTAGAAAGTATACTTGATTTACATCCTGATTTAATGCTGCAAACTCACTAGCCACAGGGAGCTGGGGGAGGCCTGGGTGGGAAATTGCTGGTCTAAATCTAGTCCAGTGGCAATGACTTAGGGTTCACCATGGAACCCCTAGGATGGAGGGGAGAGGAGGAGTGAAGGTAGAGCAGGGTTAGGGAGCAGGTGTTCCTAAGTTTTCATGTGCCCGAGTCTATCACCTGTCAGGCTACACCTGTCTGTGGTCATCCTCCCCTGCTGGGTTACAGCCCTGTCCCTGAAAAGGATGACCTCCTTCATTTTGGGCTCAGTACTGACCCTTACTTATGATCTTAGCCCAATATTGTGAGGAATTAGAATGAACTTGCAGTTATGCCAGCTGCCTGGAACCCACTCTGCTTCATGTCCCCAGGCAGGTGGAGGCTCTTGTGGTCACTGACCTGCTCTGAAGCCTGCACATCTTCTGGCCCTGATCGAACCCACCTTATCTCCACACCCACCTGCTTACCTTCTTACCATCTTGAGAGGAGAGGCCCACATCCAACAGCGAGAGTCAGAAAGGTGAGCAAGAGCTCTGCCCTCAGCCCCTACTGACACTTCAAGTAAAGAAGCCCATGGTGTGGGTGCCTGGACCACTCTGGTCTGAGGTTGAGGTGACAAGGACACCCAGCACCAACCACCATATGCACAGTCCCCTTAGGCCTCTGTGAAATGTGGGCTGCTGACAGAGGTGCCTCAGTCCCTGTCAGGAGCCTGAGGTCAGAGCTCAGAATCCTGGACCAGAAGTGGAAGGGGGGGAATAGGAGGGAGGGGAGAGGTTGTAGGAGGAGGAAGAGAATAGAGGATGCAGGCACAGGAGGAGAAGGAGGATGGGGAGGAAGGAAGGTCAAGTCAGAGGAGAGATGGATGTAGGAGAAAAGGTGGATGCAGGAGGATGGAGAAAGCAGGTGAGCGATGAGGAGCATTAACGACAGGACTGTGAGGAAGAAAATAAAATTTTGATGGATGGGGAGGGGGATGATGGAGGAAATGTAGATGGAGGAGGGAGAGTGGGAGGACCATGCACGAGGAGATGGAGGAGTGGGAGGTGGATGGAAGAGAATGAAGGTGAGATGGAGAAGGGGCTGAAGTACACTTTCAGGTCCAGGCCAGCCAACAGCCTCATCTACTGGGATCCAGGTGGTGTCACTTAAAAGTGTACCCATGTGAGCCACTGGTTTGATGCTCAGACCCAGAGAAATCTGGGAGCTGCTCTTACCTGGGTGGTCCATCCCTGGCCTGAGTCATGTCAAACCCAGGAACTTAAGAGTCTACATCATTATGTTCCCTGAACTCCTAAGAGGGATGGAGAGAGGAGGAGTAAGGAAGGTGAGGGTTGGGGGACCAAGCCTTCCTGAGTTTCCATGTGCCTGGGTCCATCACCTGACAGGTTAGAGCTTCCCCTGTCATCTTCCCCTGCCATCCTGTCCTGCTGGGTTACAGCCCTGCCCCTGGAGATAATGAATCTCTAGATATAGGCTCAGCATGAACTGTGACCTCTGCCCTCAGCCCTATTTTTGTTGGAATGACAGTGACCCAAGAGTTCTGTCTTCTGCCTGGCACTCATTTTTATCTTGTCCCCAGGCAGTTGGAGGCCCTGTGTTCTCTGACCTGCTCTGACGCTCGTCCATTTCTCCACCTCTCCCACCCCATCCCTGGGTGCATTTCCACCAAAGAGGCACAGCTCCAGCAGCGAGAGGTCACAAAAGTAAGTGTGACTTGCACTCTCACCACATACTGACACTAGGGGACAGGCCTCTGGTGGGAGCCTGGACTGCTCTGGTCTGTAGCCTAAGTGACAAGGACCTTCAGCACCAACCAACTGAAGATGCAGCCCACTCAGGGATCTGTGGTGTGTGGGATGCTTTCAGAGGTGCCTGAATACCTGTGAGGAGCCTGAGGTCTGAGCTCAGACCCTTGGCCCAGAAAAGGAAGGTGGGGAGGAGTAGTGAGGAGAGAGGATGCAGGAGGAGGAGGAAGAGGTGGACGTGCAAGGAAGCTGGATCAGGTGGAGAGATGGATGTAGGAGGTGGAAGGATGAATGGCTGGCGGAGGAGCAGTGGTTGGGGAGGAGGAACGTGGAGGACTGTTGCGGAGGTGGATGGAGGAGACACGGGCCCTGGGGAATGGGCAGAATGTAGCATTGAGACCATTGTGGATGAGTGTGGATGTTGGGGGAATGTGGAAAAGTGGTGTTGGGAGGTGGACATTAGGGAGACAGAGGAGGAGGAGGAGGTCAAGAGGGGTGAATGGAGGGAGGAGGAGCAGCACGGGGCAACTGCAGAGGAGGAGGTCTGAGTTCAGGCAACTCTCCAGGGCCCACTTGTTCCTCAAAGCCCCTTCTTTGGCCTAAATCCTAGAGGTTGCTCATCCATCCTGCCTGAGATCAGAGACCCCAGCTAGGTGAGCACATGTGGTCTGTGATCTGGGGTGGGGACATAGAGCCTCACCCAGTTCAGCATCCTGTCCCCCATCGTTCCATGTGTCATCTGACCCACAGAACCCAGCTGTGTTCCCCATTGGCTAGACCCTCTTTGTGTTGTCCCACAACAGATGTGTCCCACCACATCAACAGGGAAAATGAGCCACTTCCCCCTGTGACTTGTTCACAAGTGTGAACCTAGGGATGGTCTCATAGCACAGTGGCCACCTGTGGTCAAATATGTCATCCTGTCCCCAATCCTGCCCTCCTCCTGATAGGCTAGCACTCTACTCTGATTCACCAGCCAGAATCAGCTGAGAGTTAAGAAGAATGGAGCAGATGGGAGCCTCCTGTCCTAGAGACCTCTGGTCCCCACATCCCAATCTGCCTCCCCAGTGGGCACATCTGGGGTAGGGGCATGGTTAGGGAAGAGCTTACTGGGCAGGAGCAAAGGGCTGTTCTTGGCTGGGTGAGCACCTGACATTATTTAAACCTGTGCAACTTCCGCTCCCACCTTCAGAGCCTCTTGGGGCCCAGAAAGTGGGGAATCTGGCTCAGAGCTTTTTTCTTAAATTCACACATCAAATGCAATTGCTAAAGTGTATGACTGAGAGGTTTTTAGTGTATTAGCAGATCCATGCCACGACCACCACTATCTCCACCTTCCACTACCTCATCAAGTAAATCTCTTAGTATCAGATACTGCCACTCAGCCCTCCTGCAGCCCTGGGGACTGCTGACCTCTTCCTGTATCTCTGGGCGTGGCTCTGCTGGATCGGGCTCCTCCTTGGAAACTCAAAACAGGCAGTCTCTGTGCCTTCTTTCTTTCCTGAGCATCATCTCTGTCCACGTTGCAGCATGTGGCAGTGTTTCACTCCCTCTCTGGTTGAATGATGTTCCACCACATTCTGGTCATCAGGCCATCTGTCCAAGAAAACTTAGATGGGGCCCACCTTTTTGTTCTTGTGAGTTGCTCTGCTATGAACGTACATGTTTAGACGTCTGCATCCCTGTCTTCCTCTCTCTTGGGTTTATATCTGGGAGTAGAACTGTTGGGTCATGCGGCGGCTCTTCATTTAACTTTTGGAGAAAGGATTTGTTTTCCATAGACATTGCACCACTTTACAATCCTGTCAGCCATATAAGAAGTTTCCAGCTTCTCACATCCTCATTTAATCAGTAACATTCACTCCAGTGGGGAGAAGTTCAGCCCTCTGGTGGCTTTGATTTGCATACCCCTGATGCTAATATTGAGCCACGTCTCCTGTGCCTGCTGGGCTTGTTCTCTAAAGTTGGGTTGACTTTGGAGAAATATCTATCCAGGCCCTCTGCCCATTGTCTACTTGGTCCGTTTCTATAGTGGAGTTAGGAGTTTAGCCATATTCTGTACACCGGCCCCTTATATGAGGTCAGGTCATTCTCATATTTTTATGAATTGTGTGGGTTGTCTTTTCCTTGGCAGTGTCACTTGAGGTGCAGCTGCCTTAATTTTAATCAAGTCCAATTTATCCATATTTACTTTTTGTTGCCTGGGCTTTTGATGCCTAAGCAAAATGTGAGTCCCATGAGCCAGCAGGAGCCTCCCCACCTGGCAGCTGCCCTCCCCTTGGCACACCTGAGCCAGGAGTGCACCCCCATGTGCTGCAGGACAGCCATTTCCATGGACCTCTGGGCCCCCTTCTTGATCTCCATCATCTCATTGTGATAGGCTCTCCCAGGCTGCTGGGAGGGGTCTATTAAGTGGAAGTGTTAGGATGTTTGGGTTGTCACCTACCTAGGCAGCACGGTTTTCTCCCCTCTGATCAGATAGATGGGGAGCCTCCAACAGGGAGCCCACTTTAACCTGTTGGTGCTCTGGAGCTCTTCCATGAAGTGGAATATTATGATTTTTGTCTTGCAGCATCAAACATGGTGAAGCTGGAGACTCTGCTGGCCCTGGAACAAACAGAAATAGTGGCCAAGTATGAGCAGGTGAGGCCCCAGAGGGAGTGAAGTCACTAGGAGCAGGTGCAGCTGTGGCAGGGGTCAGAGACAAGAACAGACAGGGAGGCCTGGTGGGGACCAAAGCCAGGTAACAGGTGAGGCCCAAAGGGGCATCATCATTAGCAGGAGCAGGTACATCACCCAAGTGGGAATTATAATAGCCCAGGTGCAGACCACAGCCTGAAGAGGCAGGTGAGGCCCAGGAATGGAGTCACAGCCCATGGGGGCAGGTATATTCCTGGTAGGATCAGATCCAAGGTTGAGCAGGTGAGGCCCATGTGGGGACCAGAGGCAGCAGGAGCAGATGTGTTCCAGGCAGGATCAGAACAGGTAGGAGCAGGTAAGAGGCAGGGTCTTATGCTGGGCCTGTTGTCAGATGTTCCTTGGCGCCCAAGGACACCATGCATGTAACTTCATCTCATTGCACCATCTGGGTTTCAGGGGCACCAGTCAGGGTCTCCCGCGGACCCGGACCCGTGGGATGATTCTGACCTCTCGTGCTACAAGGTCACCTACAGGTTAGTATTTTCACTATGAGTCATCTGGACACCCCCTCCCTCTCTCCTTGGGGAGGGTTGCATTTGGGGAATCAACTCTGGAGGCAGGACCCTTCAGCCTAGCTCAGGGCCTCTAGCCCTGGTGGCCACTGGGGACCAAGGTCCACAATAGACTTTTGACAAGAGTGCACAGGGGAGATAGTACAGGCAGAACTAGGGGATGGGCCAACATGGGCCTCAGCTCTGTGGCCTCCACATCCATACTGGGGAGAGCCCAGGGCATCCATCCAGCAGGGTCAGGGCCAGGCTGGTCTGCAGTGGCCCTACAGAGCGTGGCCACAGGGAGGGGGCACCTGGCCAACAAGTCTCCCAGACAGGGGGCCATGTGGGGACAGCACAAAGGGCAGTGAGATATTGCTTTAGAGAGATGGTCAGAGGACAGTCTTGCAGAACCTGGAAGCTCATGGGTAGGTGACAGAGGCAGGTGGAGTTTGATCCCTTGTCTGGTGCCAGGAGACACAGGGTAGGAGGCATGGCCCAGCCATGATGGGTGAGGGGAGACTGGGCTAAAGTTGCTGAGTCAGCTCTGGGAGAGGCTGCTCACCTGTCAGGTCAGGAGTGGGGGTGCACAGTGCAGAGGGGGTGGCCAGCCCCAGTGGAAGTAGGGGCTCCACCTGGGGTGCTGCAGTCTGCTCCAGAGCTGGCATCCTCCTTGGGTCCTCCTCTGTTTCTGGGTGTCTCTGGTTAAGATGGGGGGTGGCAGGGGCAGGGGTTTCCAGGCACCTGGTTCCCACAGCTCTACTTCTCCTGCCTTGCAGATGGGAACAGCCTGGCCTCAGTACCCAGGGCCTCAGCATCCATGGCCTCAGCACCCACAAGGCGAGGGTGAGAAACCATCTGTGCTATGCTGGTGGGAGGTAGCCAAGGGGTGTGGCTGTGGTTCCCTGCCTGACCCCAGAGCAGCCAAAGGGTCCTTGGGCTGTGAGGGGTCTGTGCTTTCTTGCCTCCTCTAAGATCATGGCCCTGAGTCAGGGCCACTCTAGGGAAGCTGGCAGCTTGGCTAACACCACCATGTCCCCTTTTCCAGCAAAGAGCCCAGGACATTAGGCGAGCCACTAAGTGGGTGAAGATGCTGAGGAACTGGAGTAAATACCAGGGCAGTCGAAAGGTAGAAACCTGAACATCCTGACCCTGAAGAGAGCTGCCCTGGGTCCCCTGGGGCTTCCCTGGCCACTCTGGCCCAGGACACCACAGGGTGGACCAGACACGCCCACGCCACATGTAGAGACCAGCCCAGGTCCAGGCAGAGGCAACTTCTCCTGAGCATCCATTGTGCCGGGTGTCACCTGCACCTGTTTTAGGGCCCCTTCTTTCCCGCAGATGCGCCGGCGAGTCTACAAGGGGATCCCCCCACAGGTGAGAGGACAGGCATGGTCTCTGCTCTTGGATCTGGAGAAGGTGAAGGTGGAGAACCAAGGGAAATACCAGGTATGGCCCATCCACCTGTGCCTCAGGGACCCTTCACCCATCCCCAGATTTCCTGGCACCTCCCAGGCTCACAGGCCCAGGGCCCACTTGTCAGGAAGTCCCTGCCCACATCCTCACTGAGTCCCCCCGGCCCAGTGCAGTCACTGAGTCCACAGATGGACAGGTACCACCTGGCTTCACACTAAGGCCTCCCAGAAACCTGAGGGGGACAGAGTCACACAGAAAGGAACAGAAGCCAGGAGGAAAGAGCAAGGAGACCCTCACACAAATCTTGGAAGGAGATGGCCAGACCAGATGAACACAGGCCTGACTAACTTGGGACAAGAAACAGGTCTCAAACCATTGACCCAGAGAGGTCCCTGCCCCCAGCCAGTTCCTGACACTCAGCCCCTGTCCCCAGTGTACCCGAGGTCCCACAGCCCAGGGTGGATGCTCTATGCACCTGGTTGAGCAGCATCATCAGGGGAAGTGAAGGGGGAGCAGGTGTGACAGTGGCCACAGGTGTCTGAGTTGCTCAATGATGGGCAGTCTGAGAGGCCCAGAGCATGGTGGACATCCACTGACACTGTGGGAAAAGAGCCAGCATCACACTCGGTCCTCATGCTCTCAAAAGGCCCTGAAAACCAGGCATGGGCTCCCTTTCTGGCCCTCTGCCTCACCCAGCCTGTATGTGGTGGGACTGAGAGGGGTCAAGGGACAGAGGCCCAGCTGCCCTCCCAGCCTCCCCACTGCCCTGGGACACCCACACCTGGGGGAAGCCTCCCAGGAGATAAGCCCAGGGCCAGGGTGGCAGCACTGTCATCCTGGACTGCCTTGTGTGGGCTGGGGGAGGAGGGAGGCTGTTGGCCTGGTCATTGTGTCACTATTGGGTGGGGGTCTGAGCCTTCGAGAAGCCACAGGCTGATCATCCACAGGCTGACGTCCCCTGCCCAGTGATGCTGGACACAGGCTGTGACCTGGGCACCCTTGTGACCCTACCTGGCTTCAGAAACAGGCAAAAGAAAGATTTCTCCAGAAAACACTTGTGTTGAACCAGCAGCACCTGCTCTGCTGTGGCAGTTGGTTGGAGTTTTAGGCTTTTCACCTCGCTATCCCCTACCCCTGACTCTACCCACAGAGAATGAAGGAGCAGGCCAGGCTCTACTCTCGGGACATCAAATATATTGACATGGACGTGAGCCGCACCTTCCAAAACAATATTATGTTCCAGGAGCGGTACGGCATCAAGTGAGGATGCTGAGCCACTGGTCCCTGGGCAGAGGGGCAGGGGGTGATGGCCAGGGGTCCTGGGGGAGGGGAGGCTCGAGGATGAGGCTGGAGCTGAGGTGGCAAGAGTGGGGCCTGTGCAGAGCACCTGCAGAAGTAAAATGCACAGGGCAGGCACCCTGAGGGAGGTTGGCTGTGCCTTCATAGGTCAAAAGGCCCCCATGGGGAGGGGAGGGTCCCTGGGCAGCAGAGAGCAGGCTGCACCAGGACGTAAGAGGATAGAGTGAGTGTCAGATGGGTCCAAATGTCACCTCATTTAGATCTTTGTCTACTTTTTTAGACCATCTGCATCATTTCTAAAAGTAAAGTGGGATGGAACCTGCAATTCTATCACCCCATCCTACATTAGTGATCCTTACTTTTTTAGACCATCTGCATCATTTCTAAAAGTAAAGTGGGATGGAACCTGCAATTCTATCACCCCATCCTACATTAGTGATCCTTGCTCCATCCAGTGTTCCACACACACCACACACTTGACCAGTGGAAGGCTATGTTTATAGCGAGCCCCATTGTCCCCTTTCCAGGCAGCAAGCCCTCTTCAATGTGCTCACAGCTTACTCTGTCTACAACACAGTGAGTACCCACCCCTGGCCAGCCATCCCACAGTGGCCCTGCTTCTTAAGTGGCCTGTTGGCACCAGTCAGCATGCCAGCTCCAACAGCCACAGAGGTGATGCAAGGGGAGCTCTGCTGTCAAGCTGACATGGATGGCTGGGGTGCAGACCCCACTTTTAGGACAGAAATGGCACATTATGCCTAGGCTGTGCCAGCCCGTGAGCTTGGGAATGTTTTATAGAAAGTTCACATGGGCCTAAAAAGCATTGCTATGGTGGTGACACTTGAGTTTGAATCCTGAAGATGCCATTTCATGAACCAGAGTCTTAACAGGGATGAGAGTTCCCAGCAACCCAAACTCCTGCGTGGCTCCCTGGAGGTGGCTCCGCACCCCACCTGCACTTTCCAGAATATTCCCTCAAGGAGCACCAGCTGAGATGACCACACAGGATGACCAAAGTGGGGTCTGCGGCTGCTCCACCACCACCATGGCCCTCCAAGCCCCACATATGCCTGTAAGCAACCCCCACCTGCCCTCATGGCAGGACCTCCAAACCTTGCTGGTCCTCAGCACCCGGCATGCCTCGTCTGAAAAAGGGGGCCATGGGATGGTGCCCAGGCACAAATGGGAGCCCATCCAGTAAGTAGCTGAGGAGCAAGTGCCAGGGAGAGGGTGGTGGAGGCCTCCCAGGGGGTCCCTGCAGCCATATCTGACTCTTGCAGGAGGTGGGCTACTGCCATGGCATGAACCAGATTGTCGCCATCCTGCTCATGTTTCTTAATGAGGAGGATGCTTTCTGGGCACTGGCCCAACTGATGGACAACAAAAGACATGCGATGCATGGTAGGTGACTACCCTGGAGAGCTGGATGTGACTCGGCGACAGGAGTCTCCCTGCAGAGTTCCCCCCAGCTAACAGGGACTGGCTTGGTCCATCTCCCCATCAGCAAAGGGCACCAACTCCCCCCACAGTCCTCTGTGTCCCACAGCCATGGCCCTCAGCCCTGTCCTTGTCCAGACCACACCATCCCTGCTGGTCTCTCTGCCTCTCTTCTGCCACCCACCAGGCCACCTCCAACCCCACCCCAAGCCCCTGATCAGAGGAGGCCCAGGTGGCAGTATCTCCCTGCTGTACCCCCTCCCCCCGCCTGACTCTCAAGCCCAGGAAATGTTCATGCACACCCCAACCCCCATCCCATGGGCCACACAACCTGCCCCTCAGTACTGGGGTCCTCATCCCCTTCTGCAGCCACAGTGGGGAGGGGCTGTGCCAGAAACAGAGGCCTGCCTGATGCTCAGCACTGAGCACCTGCCAAGCTGGGCCTCTGTGAGCAGGTTCTCAACCCTGGGCCACCCCAAGCCTCAAAGGCAGTCAGTCATGTCTGGGAAGATCCATGTAGCCAGGCTGGGGTGGGCCTTGCACACTGGAGTCACTACCTGGGGAGGAGGCCTTGGGCTCCCAGGACACACAAGCCCTTGCCAGGCTCACCTCTGACTTCCAGTGGGGGCGGTCCTTGGGGCTTCTCAGGCTTCTTCATTCCGGAGTTCCCGAAACTTCAGAGATTGCAGGCCCATCATGATAAGATTCTGGAGAGGACTCTCCCCAAGCTGAAGAGGCACCTGGTGAGTAGAGGCAGCCCTCAGAGAGCCTGGCCTGCCTGCACTTTCATCTTTCTTGTCCTGGTGCAGCCAGGTCTGAGCTGGGATCCACTGGTTGAAGGGGGTGCCTGCACAGGGTCCCCAGGCGGGGAGGACTGGGGCCATTCAGGCCAGCCCTAAACATTCTTTCCTCTGTCAGGACAAGGAATACATGTACACAGAAATTTATACTAAGCTGTGGTTCCAACATTGCTTTATTGACCAGGTAAGTGTACCCAGGGAGACTAGGTCCCCAAGAGGCATCCCCCCAGGCAAGCCCAGAGCCCTGGGGAGGGGGCATCTGGGGTCCTGAGGCTGAGCCATCTTCCCCTGGCCTCCTGTAGGGAAGGCTGGGTCAGGCTGGGGGGAGGGCAAGCATGTGCCCACACTGCAGTCAACCCCAGGCTCCTCTGAATATCTCCTGCAGAGCATGGGGCTGTCTTTTGTCCCCAGGACAGTGGAGGTACAGGCCAGGCTGGCTGGGACCTCCTCAGTCCACTCAGTTAAGAGCTGTAGGGCTCTTTTGGAGGCAGCCTGTGGGACTGCAGAACCCAGAGGCAGTGGGAGCTCCTAACCTGTGCTGGGACACCCCCCCCCAACTTCATGCCCTGCTCAAACCGCCCTTCCTGGGCCTGCTGTCCCCACAGACACCTTTCTCACTCACACTAAGACTATGGGATGTATACATCCTGGAGGGGGAGCGAATGCTCACAGCCATGGCCTATACAATCATCAAGCTGCACAGAAGTGAGTAAGCCTGAGCCTGGGCCACTCAGGCCACAGAGGAGGACCAGCCAGGACTCAGGCTGGTCAGGGCCCCTGGAGAGGTGGCAGGAATGGGGCTGGCTCCTGGTTGTGGCACTGCTGTGGCTCTCCTGGGCCCAGCCGATCATGCATGCTGCCCCCAGGGAGGGACCCCAGGGTGGGGGCTGAGCCTTCCCAGTGGGGGCCGTGTTGGCTTGATGACATCCCCATCCCCAGAACACCTCCTGAAGCTGCCCCTGCAAGGCCTGTATGAGTTTCTTCAGGACAAGATCTCCGGGCCCTGGGCCCTAGAGGATGATGCAGTGATCAAAAAGCTACAGGCATCAATGGCTGAACTGCACAGGAAGAATTGGGACCTGCCTCCCCCAGGTGGGCTCAGCAGGGGTCTTCTCCTGATTCCCCCTCCAGGGCCGTGACCTGTGGAGCATCCCAGAGCCTTCCTGTTCACCCTGTCCACCTCCTGGTCTGCTCTAAGGCTTGGCTGGCAGGGGTTGGGCCCCAGGGCAGCCTAAGCAGATGCTGACCCTAACCTTACCCAGCCTGAGGGATGGTCTTAGGGTGAGGCCAGGGTGGCCATTTGGGCCACCAGGAGGCCCACCCTGCACAGACAACGCAGCCTGGGGGAGATTCTGATCCGGTGTGCTCACTTCTAGCAAAACCTGAGGAGTTCCCCACGAGGACCCTGGGCCTGGAGCGATCATCCCTGGAACCCAAGCCTTGCCCAACCATTATAAGCATAAAGGAACTCTCTGTAGAGGACGGGCCTGACCTCCCTGGCCCACCTGCTAAGCACCAGCAGCCTGGACCCTCACACGGCCAGGCCTGCCTAAAGGCTGAGGAACACCAGCAAGAGCGGGCCATGGTACCACAACTCCGTTGGAGGGCCCGAGAGCCACCACGTCTGGCCTGCCCATTTCCACCCCTGGACATACCTCAGGACCGGATGTGGCCGTGGAGATGGGCTTCTCTTCCCAACATCCCCAAGAACTATGAGTGTCCCCTCAAGTGGCCAATTGATATAGGATTCGAGCCCGAGTGTTGGGACCTTTGCCCCTCAGCACGGGCCAAGGTCGCCCTCAGGGCCACATTGCAGGCCTAGCCCTGCAGTCCCACCAAGGCCCCAGCCACAGGTCCTGCCCAGGCCCACTGAACACGCAGCCACGTGGCCCAGGACACCCCTCCTGACCCATAGCAAGTGCAGCCAATGCCCCTCCCAGGGCCGTGATCAGCACGACCAAGATAGGATACGTGATTTCAATTGCATTACAAATTGTAATGCTACTCCATCGTTTTGCAAATGACTCTCTGACATTATCTATGACATAAAGGGCATTTGTGATGAAGTTTTTGACAAAAATCCAGTGACTTCTAGGATTTGTCTTTCAAATGACATGCATCTAGCCACTTGTAGCATGAAATTATTGAATCCCAAATCCCAGTGTCCACCACAGGGTGGCAGAATTCATCTTCTGCCACAGTCATCAGGCTGCAAGTATTCGTGGAGCAGACACTTCCAAAAACATCTAAGCATTCCTATAAAGGAGCTCTAATGGCACTGTACCAATAATTTCCCACTATAAATCTCCTAGAGCTAGTTTCATTTCTTTCTTGTTACTATGATGCAAAAATGGTAGTGGTGAATTTGGTAGGGTTTGCAGCATGTCTCTAATGACCTTAGACCATGTTATTTCCAGAAACTGGCCTAATTACGTCAAACCCTTTAGTTTGGCTAAACAAGAGTTCTATTTGGCTAATTCTATTTACCACAGCTTGCATAGTCTCCCAAGCTTCTCTCTTTGAGACAAAAACTATTATGAAGTTGTCAATATAATGAATTAACTTACTTTAGGTATGGTAATACATAAATCTTTTTTAAAAAGTATGACAGTATGCTAAATCTATATCTTTGGGGGAAAAGAGTAAACCTATACTGTATTCTTTTGTATAGAAAAGTAAACTATGCCTGACAGTTCTTTGTTTCTAAAAGTTAATCTGGAAGCATAAATGTATGCAAATTGCAATTAATTTTTAAAAGAGTAATGAGTCTTTCTAGAAGACAAAACGAATTATAATGTTAGAATTAGAATCATATCCTGGCTCAGAAATACATATCGAATGCAAATGATTAACAAAACATGAATTAGCCAATTTCACAAAGATATATTTAGAATAAGGATATTTCAATATAAAATATGGAATCCCTGCTGTGGCACAATAGGACTGGCAGCACCAAGGGCACAGGTTCAATCCCTGGCCTGGCACAGTAGGTTAAATAAAAGATCCTTTGTTGCCACAGCTGTGGAGTAGGCTGCAACTGCATCTCAAATATGACCCCAGGCCTGGGCACTCCATATGCCACAAAAAAATGTTTCAATTAGGATCATTTTAGTTGTAAATGAAAGGAAGATCAAATGAAATTGTTTTTAAATGTAAGGATATTGGTTGACTGGCTTATGTAAATACAAACTCCAAAACCTGGACAGCCTCAGAATGCATTGATAAAAATGATCAATTATACTATAATAAAATCCTTGACTTTTTGTATTCTTATCCCACTTGTCAGTATTGAATTTATCTTAAATCTTACAGCCTGAGCACTAGAAGGAGTACAATCTGTAATAATTCAGAGAAGAGCCTCTTTCTATGACACTGGCAGAGGTAATTGACCCTGAATATTAGGTGGAAAAGGAGATGCTATAACACTGGTGTTGGGAAGAATATTTTTGAAGAAGTGATTAGACCTTGTATGGTAAGGTTCTGGACTAGACCTCCAGCTAAGTTACAGAGATCAGTTGAGCTGTGGGTGAAAAGTGAAGCCAGGAAGAACTGACACTGAAGGAAGAAGATGAGAAGTAGAAAATGCAGCTCTAAGATCAACTGCAGTAGCAAAGGAAAGAGTTCACCACTCTAACCATTTCTTTTAATTTACCCTCAGAAACAGGACCCTAGAGGTGCCATAAGGGGCATAAGGGGTGGACTACGGTGAATATGGTAATGTATTGCCCAGCTCCCCTTTCGAAAAGAATAATATATTGCTCCTATTGCTGGCAGTGCTGGTAGCAGACAACCTCTTGAAGATTTGAATATGCCTCCTCATCAGAGACCTCATGTCCTTATCCAGAGCTGTCTCTCATGGCTTTTGGATCAAGAAAGTTTCAGGCATCACTAGAGATCAAATAGGAAACAGAGTCTTGTTCAAGAAGGAAGTCGCTTGTTCAACCAAAAATTGCAGAATCTAGGAACATATGTGGAAATGGACCTTTTAGCTATTGGAATGGAGAAGGGAAAATATAAGCCTTCACATGGGAAATTCCATTAGCATGGGGGTTTTCCCCCATGAGTATGGCTACCATGAAGTACAAAATGGCCAAAGCTTACTTAGCACATACTGTATACTAAACATACAGGAGGGTATTCCAAACTTTCAGTCTAGGGTGTCCCACATGGTTCTACAGCTCAGCCTTCAGCAGGAAATACCAATTTTCCACTCAGTTAATGATTCTTGGTGATGGAAGGTATAATGACACCAGTGAATTCTATGATGGCAAGTGATTTGATTTAATTTACTACATATTATGTGAACTTTTTAGAGATGATGGTGAGTGGAGTAGCCTGGCAGTGGATCATGGATTATGTTCCTTGAATAATAACACAGACAGAAGAACTGCAACAGAGGGAACAAATATACACCCAGAGTATATTATGACACGATGCTGTCTCCCTCAGGTTGAGACGGTTTTGTTTTTTTTGTTTCTGTGTGTTCATTTGTTTGCTTGTTGGCTGTGCCAATGGCAGGTGGAACTTCCTGAGCCAGCAGTGAAACCCACACCATATCTGTGACCTGAGCCACAGCAGTGAAAACAGGATCTTTCATCCATTTTTCCACAAGAGAACTCTCAAATTGAGGAGTTTTAATGACCTAAGATGCCACAAAATTTTTTTCTCTAGAGGATTGTGCCCTATGAGGGAGTTAGTGGTGGCCTTTACTAATGGAATTTTGGACACTCAGCAGTGACAGGAGCCAGACAAGAACTGGGAACAGGTAGATTCTATTGCTCATTGTGTCTATACAGAGCTTTCTTCTCTGCCACATTGCACAGTGACCATAAAACTGAATGAAAAGAATGACCAATATCACATTCTGATTTAAAGCACCTTTCCTTTCTACCAACTTTTGCAAAAATTGATTTTTTTAAGAGGCAATCAGCTGAATATTGTTCCATAATAATCCTTCTGTTTCCCACTTCCCAGCAATACCACTGCTTTCATATACAATCTCTATTTACCTATTTTTCTATTTTCTCAGGTTTCCATCTAGTTCAATTAGTGTATCTAATACTAGAGTGTCTAAATTACTGCACTATTTCAGACACCACTGCCTTATAAAAAAAATCACCCCCCAAATAGTGGCTTAAAACCTCAACATGTGCTATTATTTCATATGTTTCCAGTGGGTTTGGAATTTGATCAGTTCATTTGGGTACTTCAGGCTCAGCATCTCTTAGGAGGTTGCAGTTAGAAATTTGCTAAGGTCTGAGTTGCCATTGTGGAGCAGCAGAAATGAGTCCAATCCATGAGGATGTGGGTTTGATCGCTGGTCTCTCTCAGCAGGTTGGGGACCAGGTGTTGCTGTGAGCTGTGGCGTAGGACTCAGATGTGGCTTAGATCCCATGTTGCTGTGCTACAGACCATCAGTTGCAGCTCTGATTGACCCCTAACCTGGGAACTTCCATATGCCACAGGTGTGGCCTTAAAAATGAATGAGTGAATGAATGAATGAATAAGTAAATAAATAAAAGAAATTGGGTGAGACTGAAGTAATCTAAAATGATTTATTCGTATACTAGATGTTTAGGCTGGAGAGCTTCGAACAGGGGAGACCGAAATAGGTGTTGCTTCCTAATACAAGGGTGGGGTACTAATAGAATAGCACTAGTGTTCGCATGTTTTCTTGGAGGGAAGGCCATGTGAGGACAGAGTGAGAAGTTGGCCATCTACAAGCAGGGAAGAAAGGACCCACTAGAAGCCAACCCTGTTGTTGTCACCTTGATCTTGGAGGTCCAGCCTCCACAACTGTGAGAAAATAACCGTTGTGTTAATAAACTTTCCCAGTCAGTAGTGTTTTGTTGTGGAAACCCTAGCCAGTAATCTGACAATGATGATGATGGTGGTGATGATGCAATTTAACCTGAATTGGTGAATACAGAAGGATGAATGAACTGCCAGATTTGATTCAGAACAATCTTCACTCTCAACCCATCATCAAAGGTGGATATTTTCCATATCCATAGATTTTGGAATAAATAACACATCAGATATTTTGAATAAGAAATCTGAAATATCATCCAAAAATAACTGGTGTACATCTTCAACCTAACCTTCCTCTGAGGAATCTGAGAGCATTTACCAAAGGAATTGTGCTCTGTGCAAATGGAAATACTCAAATCATTCAGGAGGTTCCATGAAGTAGGTTCTAAGCTAACACTCACTCATGGGTGGCACTATACTAGCATCCTCCATTGGTTGTTGATGTGAAATAAGAAGAATGCTAGATATTTTTGCAGAAAGACGTGTTTACTGGGGGTCAGCAAGAATTTCAATTTGAGGCCTGAAATCATGACAAACCATATGCAATCCCCATCAGAGCAAGAAAAGGTGAATGCTCTACAGAGGATAAAAGAGAGTTTGGACTGAGAACTATGTCTAGATACTTACAACGCATCATGACAGTGGGAAAAAAAATTACGTATACATGTATGTGTAACTGGGTCCCCAGGCTGTACAGTGGGGGGGGGGAGTGTGTTGGGGTAAATAAGAATAAAAAATAAATTAAAAAAAGGAAGAAAAGAGAGTTTGGAGAGTTAAGTAAATAAATAATGAGCCCATGGCTCTTCATGGGCTGAACAACTTGCAAGGAAAGAAGTCTATCTTATTCCTGCTGGGCTCTGCTATGTTACAGGCCATAAAAGTTCTTCCTTCTGGTCACCTAATTCCATTGAATTGAGTATATGTTAATTAATTTTAACAACAAAGGCAGGGAATATTGATTCAGCACTCTTATAGTGGACCAGTTCTTCATATCTAGTAGACCATGTGTCTTCTTCAGAGGCATAAATTTCCATCTTGTGTCCCAGATTCCTGAGTAAACTTGTTGTAAAGGACTGAGTAGAGGTATTTGGAACAAATCTCCTTTTCCAAAATAGGAAAAAGAAGCACCATATTCTTGTGATACCAAAAGATTTGATAGATGCAGAGAGTAAGTCTTGTCATATTCCCACACAACTTACTTATATGATTTAGGAATAAAATGGAGAGACAAGTTAAATCCATGTGGAAAATGGAAGCTTAAAAAAAATCCTGTATCATAAATGTTTTCTTTGTGTGAGTTTTCTTTATATGATAAAATGCTGCAAGGCAGTGTCAAAGGATGTGTTTGATTATCATCTTTTAACCTCTTCTTTTCCCTAGGCAGGTCTCACCTGGAAAATGATAAGCCTCATTTAAGTAATTACATAGATCAATTGGAAAAACTAAACTGTCTTTTGTTTGAATTGCTCTATAACAAGTTGGTACATCAGTGATGCCAGGTAGGGGAAAAATAAAAGAGGTTGGGATTTAGGAAACCTGAGTAGTTAACGTGATTCTGCCAGCATCAGAATGTGCAGTTTTAGAAATGTTCCTTTCCTTTTTCATGTCACAGTTTCTTTTGATGAAATGTAAAGAGAATGAAATAGATACTCTCCCACAAAACACTCAATACTCAATGCCTAAGATTTTATTGTTTATGTGTAGGTCAAATACTGGTCTCCATGTAGATGAATTCTCAGAAAGCTTATTTATAATATGATCTAAAAGACAGGATAAATATCCTTCTTGTGGGGAATCATGCCTGATACTTTGCAGAGACTTCTGCTTTTGAAGGTTTTTAAATTAGGAGGCTAAGAGCTTGGAACTGAAACAGCAGAATCAACCTTTCAATTCCACAACTTACTGGTTACAGCATCCTGGACAAGTGAAATAAATTATTCTAAGCTTCAGCTTTCATCTCTATATATTGGAAAAAATGCATTCATGTCATAAATTTATGTTGAGATGAAATATGAAAAGGGATTGCAAATAATAAGAGCTCAGTGCATGATACTTCTTACTAGCAAATTTAGGGCAGATTAGAAATGGACAGGATGGAGTTCCCATCGTGGCGCAGTGGTTAACGAATCCGGCTAGGAACCCTGAGGTTTCGGGTTCGATCCCTGGCCTCGCTCAGTGGGTTAACGATCCGGCATTGCCGTGAGCTGTGGTGTAGGTTGCAGACGCGGCTCGGATCCCGCGTTCTGTGGCTCTGGCGTAGGCTGGCAGCTGCAGCTTCGATTAGACCCCTAGCCTGGGAACCTCCATATGCCATGGGAGCGGCCCAAGAAATGGCAAAAAAAAAAAAAAGACAAAAAAACAAAATAACAAAACTTCTTTGTAGTATTAGTCCCTCATTTGCAAATATTCAGTGTTTCCCCTTAGCCTAATTAAGTATCCTTTGTAGTGTTGTAATAAAGATCTTTGATTATCTGACTTTTACCTACTTTCCTAATTTAATCTCCCAAGATTATTTTCTATTTCAAACCAAAAAGGTATCCTTTCCATAGGCTTGAAACCACCAAGCTATCCCAGGCCGATGCCACCACCTAGTGGTGGGGCCTCTAAACTTGTAACATCTTCACCCCTTCACTTCTAAGAGATAAGGCAAACATGACTTTTTCCCCCTGCCCTTCACATCTCGTATAGAGTTATTTCTCTTCAGCATTTCTATCTTTCCTCTCTTCTTATCCCCCATACAAATTATCTTCTCTGTCTTTATAAGCCAATGTAAGCCCTGGTCAGAGATTTTCTATGTTCTATCAAAAGGAAAAATGCAAGTCATAAGTCATGTGAAAACAGAATTAAAGAAATACTGATAATAAACAAACTAACCATCGTCTGAATGATAACATGGGATGCTTAAGTCTCTTTACTCGCCATTCATCAAACCACAAATCAAGTCGCAACTAAGGCTTGTACAATTTACTTTACTTATATTTGCTCTCCCTGAACTGTCCCCTCCTGATTAACTCTTCCCTCAGATCCCACCCAATCCTCATACCAACCCACCCCAGATCCCCAACTCACTGAAGTGCAGTGATGAACCACCCAGACCCTGATGGATCTCTCTCATCACCATGGAGAGAACTGTTTGTATGTTCTTACCACTTCTACCCAGAGTATAAGGTAAAATGCTTTGTTCACCTGTCTTTACTGTGTCTGGCCCAGTGTCTGGCACAGAGGAGATCCACACTTGCTGGGTTCATGAGTGGACAGATGGATTTGGATTAAGGCTGGAAGGCAGGACTGAAACAGGGGTGGGGAAGTAAGGAGTGGTAACATGGGAACATCCATCCATCATTGTAAGCATCACAGAAAATCCTGGTGCAGCCACCAGGCCAATGAAAATGTTGCAGATGAATGCCCTGAATATGGCTCTAATTTCCAGCAGCTGAGAAACATGTCACCACCCACCTAAAAATGCTTCCAGTGTGGCTTCAAGTGATGCCAGATCAGTGTCCCTACTGCAGAGTTTCTTATAAGCACTATGCTTGAATATCCTAACAAGATAAGGAGTAAAGAATGGCTGATTTTCCCATGTTGTCTGTAGAAGACAATCATAAATTTAGCTCCATATAGAACATAAACCTTTGGAATTAAGCAAGAATTTTGGCCAAATAGTTATCTGTTGCTTTTTAAGGCTGTACTTGAAGCATAAAGAAGTTCCCAGGCTAAGGGTTGAATTGGAGCTACAGCTGCTTGTGTATGCCACAGCCACAGCCACTCAGGATCCAAGCCACGTCTTTAACCTATACCACAGTTCACTGCAATGCCAGCTGCTTTAACCTACTGATTGAGGCCAGGGATGGAACCCGCATCCTCACGGATACTAGTCAGATTTTTTTTCCACTACATCACAATGGGAACTCCCTGGCACAATATTTAAATCTTGGACTTAAAGATTAAAAAAAAAAAAAAAACACTTAAAATGTGACATATACTGAGTCTTCCTATGCTTGAATACATTTTTTGAAATAAAGAGATCCTCTCAGCTAGGAGATGAGGAAAAAAAAAAAAGAAAGCAACTTTCTGATCTTAGCTATTAGCTGCATCACTCATTTCAAAAGCTCCTTACCAGGGTCTCAGGATAAACACCTACAAATTGAACAACTGAAAAAAAAAGACACAGGTTGGCTTCATCATCTATATAATTTGGCTTTGACCAAAAAAAAAAAAAGAAAAAAGAAAAAAAAAAGAAAGCTCACCTACAGCAATTTACCACTCATAAAGATTAAACTGACACCTGGCCTTATGGCTTCCTTCTATTAAACCAGGTCCTTTAGGCCACAAATTAGGCCATGCAGACAACGTTTAATGCAGCAGTAATGCACAAATTTGCTTAGGTTTCTTGATTCTATGTAAAATCAGCCAACTTGGTTGGAAAACAGGTGCAAGTAGGTCTGATGAGGCAGTTAAAATATCCTGTAATATCCCTTTCATGTCTGTCTAACATTCAAAGAAATGACTGCTTCAGAGATGACTCAACAGCTAAGCCTAGAGTCATACACTAGGAAGGCATGGGATCCATGGAACAAAAACAGTATTACTTTACATGCAATTTTTATTTTTTAATTTGAATTTTTTATTCTTTTGTCTTTTGGGCCCACGGCCAGGGCATAAGGAGATTCCCGGTCTAGGGATGGAATCAGAGCTACAGCTGCCACCTTTAGCCACAGCCACAGCAACACAGGATCTGAGCCACTTCTGCAACCTACACTATAGCTCACAGCAACACAGGATCCTAACCGTCCAAGTGATGCCAGGGATTGAACCCACATCCTCATGGATACTAGTTGGGTTTTTTAACCACTGAGCTATGACAGGAACTCCTGCACATAATTTTTAGATTCCTCTTCTCGCACCTGTCCATAACATGGATCTAAATGATCTATTAACATGATGAGACCCCATTAGAAGTATTTCTAGTAACTACTGAAAAGATACAAATGAATACATAAACAGGTGGCCTGAGAGATTTTCTGAAGTTTTCTAACAATCTCACTTCCTTTCAGAGTGACAAGGAATTTGGCTCATTTAAGCTAGTCATTTTTCAAGGAATGAATACACAAATGCACACTTTAGTCAAGTCAAACGTTAGAATGAATGTGTTAAGTGCCATGTATAACATAATTTTTTTTTACTTTTTTTTTTTGTCTCTTTGCCTTTTCTAGGGCCACTCCCACGGCATATGGAGATTCCCAGGCTAGGGGTCTAATCGGAGCTGCAGCTGCCAGCCTACGCCAGAGCCACAGCAATATGGGATCCGAGCTGCGTCTGCAACCTACACTACAGCTCATGGCAATGCCGGATCGTTAACCCACTGAGCAAGGCCAGGGATCAAACCTGCAACCTCATGGTTCCTAGTCGGATTCGTTAACCACTGAGCCACGATGGGAACTCCTGTATGACATAATTTAGGGTTATATTAATTGCTTTTAAAAATTATGTAATGTTTTAAGTACTTTTGCACTCATCATGAAGTTTAAATACACAGCAAAGAAAGGTGGATAGTAATTCTACTTGTGGCACCACAGTTGTCCTTCTAAAACACAAAGCCAAACATCAGAATTAACCTAGAGACCTGGAGAAACACATTTTCTGAGTAACTGCAGAAAGTGGATGTGTTGGAGCACCACAACTCTAAGAGTAATATGGAAAAAATCACCTTTACCTACTTTTAACACTTACTGATAGAAATCTTCTTAAACTACTGAAATCTCTTTCTGAATGTATGAAGCCTTAAGAATCTGATTTTGTAAAATATATAAAAATAACTGAAGATCATCTCTTTTAAATCTTTTCAGATTCTAGCAGCAACTGTAAATACACAATTAAACAAACGAACAAAAAACTTCTCTACCAGGCACCAGGGAGTTGCTTGACAAAAACCATTTAATAAGACCATAGTTCAGACACACACAAAAAACTTTAACTGCATAGAAAATACTTATGAGTTTACTTTCCTAATGCATAAATCTGGTCCTTGTTTTCAAAGCCCCACAAGTCACATCAGTGGGAACAAAAAATCTTACAGACACAACAGAAAGTTAACTTCCTAGAAGAAAGCACTTGGGGTAAGAAAAACCACTGAAAGATCCAGGATCTCTTTTTCTTTTCTTTTTTTTATAACCTTACTAGTTTCTCTTCCAAAAGAGAGACCACAATAAACTGATAGCACAGTTGCAAATGTTTAGCCCAGAGATTTGGCCAACCACACCTATTCTAAGTACATTCAACCAACTCCAACTCAAACCTCAGAGCAGCACTCCTTCACGTCACAAAACATCCAGTGGAACTCGGTAACTCCATCGCAAGATACTATCCCTTACCAGTTGATCTCTCTTGACGTCACACCTACATTCTGAATATTTCACAAATTGGAAGCAAAGTGCAGGTTCAGATCAGTGGAGTCTTTGCTGACTCACCTTTTACCTACGAAAGCAGGGAAGGGCACACATGTGAGATTTCCTAGCTCCTCTGCACCAGAAGTTCTCCTGCCTGGGCCGACACTCTGCTTTCCAGCAATGGCTCCAGGGCCAAACCTGGTGTGCCCCTGGGTCGCCACCGGCTGCTCCTCGCTCCAGCTCTAGGGTGAGTACCATTCTGATCAAAGACAAATTATCTGCTCCTGCCGCTCTGCCTCCCCCCAAACCTGCCGAAATCCAGGGCCAGCCCTGAACTCTCCAAGTGGACCAGCACCTAGGCACCCCTGCAATCTGGTAGGGCGCTTTCTTTCCATCCACTTCCCCAAACTTAAGAGGTCTACTGCCCAGGGCTGGGCAGAAGCAAGGCCCCACAGAGCTGAAAACCCACAACAGTGCTGCAGCAAGTTGCCCCTGCCACAGGCACAAAGGGCTCGGGGGCTTGGCCAGGCATTCCTAAGGAGTGCGGCACCGCTTACCCCTCACCCACCACACAGGTCGCAATGTGGTTTCTCTTAAGCTTACCTTAAAGTTGGCCTCAAGCTGAGGCGGAGTTCACCAGGGGTACTCTTCCTTTCAGCGCGCCCTCCGGGGTGGGGGGGGGGCAGGTGGGCAAGGGGCATTGCTTGGCGGCAAGTCCTCCGCAGGGCCTCCCGGAAGGCTCCTAGGTCACCCTTTGTTCTTCAGCGGGCAGTCACGCATGGCCATGCGTGCAGGCGCGCATGCCCAGTGATCTGCATTTGCTCTCCACCCACCCAGCTCCTAGGCCACCTGCTAGTCTCCCGTGCCTCAGGATCCCAGTGCACAGAATAGAGGGCATATCCCTCTGCCCATGGCCACGCCCACAAATGCCGGTTTGCTTTCTCCACAGTGGAGTTTCAACCTGACTTTCCCTAGAAGCAGGATTCACACCTGGTGCAGGGTTGGCGCTCTGTCCCCCTGCCTTGGGTCAGGGATCTTCCTGCAGCTCCGGCAGCCAACTGCGAAGTAGGAGACAAGCAAGTGCCCTGGGTAATCCAGAGATGCTCCTCCAAGGAACAGTCTGACCCTCCCTCTAGGACCAAGTTTGGTTATGGCCAGCACACAGATTTGTGCAGAGAATTAATATATAATATGTTCTCTTCTAGGTGTTTGATGGTGTCTTGTCTTAGCTTTTAAGTCTTTACTCCATTTTGAGTTTATGTTTGTCCGTGGTGTGAGGGTGTCTTCCA
This sequence comes from Phacochoerus africanus, assembly GCF_016906955.1. Lineage (NCBI taxonomy): Eukaryota > Metazoa > Chordata > Mammalia > Artiodactyla > Suidae > Phacochoerus > Phacochoerus africanus. The sequence goes on from NW_025927321.1 coordinate 44,277, forward strand.
GTTTCATTGATTTGCATGCATCTGTCTGGTTTTCCCAGCACCACTTAATGAAAAGACTTTTTCCCATTTTATATTCCTGCCTCCTTTGTCAAAGATTAATTGACCAGAGGTGTCTGTGTTTATTTCTGGGTTCTCTATTCTGTTCCTTTGGTCTGTATGTCTGTTTTGGTACCAGCACCACACTGTCTTAATTACTTTAGTTTTGTAATATTGTCTGAAGTCTGGGAGAGTTATGCCTCCTGCTTGGTTGTTGTTGTTGTTGTTGTTGTTGTTCCTCAGGTTGCCTAGGCAGTTCTGGATCTCTTATGCTTCCATATAAATCATTGGATTGTTTATTTTAGTTCTATGAAAAATGTAATTGATAACTTGATGGAGATTACACTGAATCTGTAGATTGCTTTGGTAGTATGGACATTTTATGATATTAATTTTTCCAACCTGAGGAGCATGGAGTATCTCTCCATTTCTTTGAATCCTCTTTAATTTCCTTGATTAATATTTATAGTTCTCAGCATATCAGTCTTTAACCTCCTAGGTCAGGTTTATTTCTAGGCAGCTGGTTTTTTTGGGTGCAATTTTAAAAGGTATTGTAATTTTGAATCCTTTTTTTTTTTTGGTCTTTTTGCTATTTCTTTGGGCCGCTACTGTGGCATTTGGAGGTTCCCAGGCTAGGGGTCGAATCGGAGCTGTAGCCACCTGCCTACGCCAGAGCCACAGCAGCACAGGATCCAAGCCGCGTCTGCAACCTACACCACAGCTCACCCCAACGCCTGACCTTTAACCCACTGAGCAAGGGCAGGGACCCGAACCCACAACCTCATGGTTCTTAGTCGGATTCGTTAACCACTGCGCAACTACAGGAACTCCTTGAATCCCTTTTCTAATATTTCATTGTTAGTATACAGAAATGTAACTGTTTTTCTGAATGTTAATCTTGTGCCCTGATACATTGCTGAATTTGTTGATCAGTTCAAGTACTTTTTGTGGGGAGTCTTAGGGTTTTCTATTTGTATATCATGTCATCTGTATGCAGATGACTGATTTTACCTCTTCTCTTCAATTGGATACATTTTATTTCTTTTGTTTATCTGATTGCTCAGGTTAGGACTTCCAATACTATGTTGAATAAAAGTGGTGAGAGTGGGCATCCTTGTCTTGTTCCAGATTTTAGCAGAAATGCTTTCAGGCTTTGCCCCATTGAGTATTATATTTGCTGTGGGTTTGTCATAAATGGCTTTTATTATGTTAAAGTATGTTCCCTCTATACCACTTTGGTAAGAGTTTTATCACAAATAAATGTTGGACTTTCATCAACTGCTTTTTTCTACATGTGGTTTTGACTTTTCCTTTGTTAGCGTGGTATATGATGTTGATTGATTTGCACATGTTGAACCATCCTTGTGGACCTGGGATGGGTCCCACTTGGTCATTCATGGTTGTATCATCTTTTTTATATGTTGTTGGATTCAGTTGGCTAAAATTTTGTTGAGAATTTTTGCATTTACGTTCATCAAAGATATTGGCCTATAGTTTTCCTTTTTTGGTAGTATCTTTGTCTGGTTTTGGTATTAGGGTGCTGGTGGCTTCATAGAATGTCTTGGGAATGTTCCTTCTTCAACCTTTTGGAAAAGTTTTAAGAAGGTATGGGTATAAGTTCCTCTTTGTATGTTTGGTAGATCGAATCCACTGTGAAGCCACCTGGTTCTGCACTTTCGTTTCGTAGGAGTGTGTTCATTATATATTCAATTTCATTTCTAGTGATGGATCTGTTTCAGTTAATCTGTTTCATTTTGATTCGGTTTTGGCAGGCTGTAAGTCTCTAGAAAGTTGTCCATTTCCTTCTAGGTTGTGAAAATTTGTTGGCTATATTAGTGCCTCATAGTATTCCTTTTTATGGTTTTTTTTTTCCTATTTCTGCAGTATCCATTAAGATTTCTTAACCACTATATGATTTTAATTGTAACATTATAATTTGTGTTGTCTTCTGGAATGACTCATTACTCTTTTAAAAGTTAAATGCAATTTGCATACATTTATGCTGTTAGGTGAACTTTTAGAAACAAAGAGCTATCAGGCATAGTTCATTTTGTATGGAAAGGAATACAGTATAGTTGTACCATTTTCCCCCAAAGATATAGATTTAATGTACTGCCGTGTTTTTAGACTAGAAATGTATATATGACCATACCTAAAGTAAGTTATTATATTATATTGACAACTTCATAATAGTTTCTGTCTCAAAGGGAGAAGCTTGAGAGGCTATGCAAGCTATGGTAAGTAGAATTAGCCAAGTAGAACTGTTCAGTTTAGCCAAACAAAAGGGCTTAGAGCAGTCAGGAACATTTCTGGGAATACCATGGTCCAAGATCATTAGAGACATGTTATAAACCCTACCAAATTCACCACTACCATTCTTGCCTCATAGTAACAAGAAAGAAATAAAAGGAGCTCTAGGAGATTTATAGTGGGAAATTATTCACGCTTTGCCATTGGAGCTCCTTAATACAAAAGCTTACATGTTTTTCAAAGTGTCTGTCTGCTCTATGAATACTTGCAGCTGGATGACTGAGGCAGAAGATGAATTCTGCCACCCTGTGGTGAACACCGGGATTTGGGATTCAATGCTTTAGTGCTGCAAGTGGCAAGATGCATCTCATTTGAAAGACAAATCTTAGAAATCACTGGATTTTTGAGGAAAATTTAACTTCATCACAAATGCCCGTTGTGTCATGGATAATGTCAACGGGTCATTTGCAAAATGATGGAGTAGCATTACAAATCTTAATGAAGTTGAAATAGCATATCCTGTTTTGGCCATGGTGGTCACTGTCCCAGGAAGGGCAGTGGCTGCACTTGTCATGGGTCAGGAGGGTTGTCCTGGGCCCTGTGGCTGCATGTTCAATGGGCCCAGGAAGGACTTGTGTCTGGGGCCTTGGTGGGGCTGCAGGGCTAGGCCTGCAGTGTTGCCCTGAGGGCGACCTTGGCCCGTGCTGAGGGGCAAAGGTCCCAACACTCGGGCTCAAACCCGATGTCAACCTGCCACTTCACTGGACACTCATAGTTCTTGGGGATGTTGGGAAGGGAGGTCCATCTCCAGGGCCACATTCGGTCCTGAGGTATGCAGAGGGATGGGAATAGGCAGGACAGACTCAGGGACTCTTGGGCCCTCTGAGGTGGCATCCTGATGCCACGGCCCCTCTTGATGGTGCTCTTCAGCCTGTAGGCAGCCCTGAATGGGTGAGGGTCTTGGCTGCTGGTGCTGGGCAGGTGGGCCATGGAGAGCTGGCCCGTCCTCTCCAGGGAGTTCCTTGATGCTTGTAGTGATAGGGCAAGGCCTGGGTTCCAGGGATGGTCGCTCCAGACCCAGGGGCCTTGTGGGGAACTCCTCAGGTTCTGCTGGAAGTGAGCACACCAGGTCAGTGTCTCCCCCAGGCTCTGTGATCTGTGCAGGGTGGGGCTCCTGGTGGCCCAAATGGCCACCCTGGCCCCACCCTGAGAACATCCTTTGTGCCTGGGAAGGTTATGGTCAGTATCTGTGGAGGCTGCCCTGGGGCCCAACCCATGCAGGCTGAGCCTTAGAGCAGATGAGCAGGTGGACGGGGGGAGCAGGAAGGCCCTGGATGATCCATGGGTCACTGCCCTGGAAGGGGTATCAGGAGGCGACCCCTGCTGAGCCCACCTGGAGGGAGTAGGCCATATTTCTTCTTTTGCAGCTCAGTCATTGTGGCTTGTAACCTTTTGATCACTGTGTCATCATCCAGGGCCCATGGCTTGGAGATCGAGTACTGGAAAAACTCATGCAATCCCTCCAGGGGCAGCTTCAGGAGGCGTTCTGAGGATAAGGATGCCATCAGGCCAACAGGGGCCCCACTGGGAAGGTTCAGCCCCCACCCTGGGGCCTTTCCCTGGGGGCAGCAGACACGCTCTGCTGGCCCCAGGAGAACCAAGGCAGTGTCACATCCAGCAGCTGGCCCCATTCTTGCCACCTCTCTCAGGGCCCCTACCCAACCTGTGTGTCAGCTGGCCCACCTCTGTGGCTGAGCATCCCAGGCTCAGGCTTACTCACTTTGGTGAATCTTGATGATTGTATAGGCCATGGCTGTGAGCATTCGCTCACCCTCCAGGATGTATGCGTCCAGTAGTCTCAGTGTGAGTGAGAATGGTGTCTGTGGGGACAGCAGGCCCAGGAGGGGCAGATTGAGCAGGGCACAAGGTGTGTGTTGAGGGAGTGTCCTAGAACAGGGTAGGAGCCCCCCACTGCCTCTGGGTCCTGCGGTCCCACAGGCTGCCTCCAAACAGGCCCTACAGCTCTTAGCTGAGTGGACTGAAGAGGTCCCCACCAGGCCACCTGGGGTCCTAAAGGCCTGGCCTGCACATCTGCTGACCTAGAGATAAAAGACTGCCCCAGGCTCCACAGGAGCACCTCCAAGAAGCCTGGGGCTGACTGCAGGGTGGGCACGGGCTTGCCCTCCTCCTGGGCTGACCCAGCCTTCCCTCCAGGAGCCCAGGGAAAGACGGTTTGCCCAAGGACCCCAGTTCCCCCCTCCCCAGGGTTCTGGGCTTCCCCTGGGATGCCCCTCAGGGAACTGGTCTCCCTGGGCACACTTACATGGTCAATAAAGCAGCGCTGAAACCATGGCGTAGTGTAAATTGCTGTGGACATGTATTCCTTGTCCTGACAGAGGCACAAGGGATCGGGGCTGGCCTGCTTGGCCTCAAACCTCCCCCCCAGAGGCCCCATGCAGCCACCCCCCTGGCCAGTGGACCCCAGCTCAGGCCTGGCCTCACCAGGGCCAAGAACATGAAAATGCAGGCAGGCTAGGCCCTGTGAGGGCTGCTTCTACTCACCAGGTGCTGCTTCAGCTTGGGGAGGGTCCTTTCCAGAATCTTATCATGATGGGCCTGCAGTCTCTGCAGTTTCGGGAACCCCGGAGTGAAGAAGCCTGAGAATCCACAAGAATCACCCCAAAAAAGTCAAAGGTGTACCTGGCAGGGGCTTATGTGCCCTGGGAACCCGGGCCTCCTCCCTGCACAGTGTCCCCGGTGTGCAGGGCCCACTCCAGCCTGACTGGATGGCTCTTCCCAGATAGGACTGGTTGCTTTTGAGGCTTGGGGTGGCCCAGGGTTGAGAACCTGCCCACTGAGGCCCAGCTTGGCAGGTGCCCAGTGCTGAGCATCAGGCAGGCATCTGTCTCTGGCACAGGCTCTCTGAACTGTGGCTACAGCAGGGGACAAGGGTCCCAGTACTGAGTGGCTGGGAGTGGCCCAAGGGATGGGGGTGGGGTCGTGCATGAACATTTCCTGGGCCTGGGAGTCAGGTGGGGGGCACAGCAGGGAGATGCTGCCACCTGGGCCTCCTCTGATCAGGGGCTTGGGGTGGGGTTGGAGGTGGCCCAGTAGCAGCAGAAGAGAGGCAGAGGGACCAGCAGGGATGGAGTGGTGTGGATGAGGCCAGGGCTGAGGGCTGTGGTTACAGGACGCAGACTGCCGGGGGGAGCTGGTGACCTTTGCTGATGGGGAGAGGGACCAGGTCCTTCCCTGGCAGCCCCACAACTGGGAGAACTCTGCAGGGAGACTCCCGACTCTGAGTAACATCCAGTGCTCTGTGGCAGTCACCTACCGTGCATGGCATGTCTTTTGTTTTCCATCAGTTGGGCCAGTGCCCAGAAAGCATCCTCCTCATTAAGAAACATGAGCAGGATGGCGACAATCTGGTTCATGCCATGGCAGTAGCCCACCTCCTGCAAGAGTCAGACATGGCTGCTGGGACCACTTCAGAGGCCTCCACCATCCCCTCCCTGGCACTTTCACCTCAGCTTCTGGATGGGCTCCCACTCATGCCTGGGCACCATCCCAGACCCCCTTTCCCAGATGAGGCATGCTGGGTGCTGGGAACCAGCAAGGTCTGGATGTCCTGCTATGAGGGGAGGTGGAGGGTTGCTGACTGTGGCCTGTGTGGGCCTGGCTTTTGTGTGGCGGTGGTGTGTGGGTGGCCCCAGGCCCTATTGTGGGCAGCCTGTGGGGTCCTCTCAGGTTGTGTTTTTTGAGGGATTGTTTCAGAAAGAGCAGATGGGGCCGGGAGCTGCCTCCCATGGGCCACACAGGAGTTGGTTTGCTGGGACCTCTCATCCCTGCTAGGATTCTGATTCATAAAATGGCATTTCAGGATTCAAACTTAAGTGTTGTGACCACAGCAATGCTTTTTAGGGCCATGTGAACTTGCTATCAGCTCGTGGGCTGATGCAGCCCAGGTATCATGTGCCATTTCTGTCCTTAAAAGTGGGGTCTGCACCCCAGCCATCCATGTCAGTTTCAGAGCAGAGGTCCCCCTGCATCATCTCTGTGGCCATGGGAGCTGACATCCTGACTGGTGCCAATAGGCCACTAAAGAAGCAGGGCCACTGTGGGATGGCTGACCAGGGGCGGGTACTCACCGTGTTGTAGACAGAGTAAGCTGCAAGCACGTTGAAGAGGGCTTGCTGCCTGGAAAGGGGACAATGAGGCTCACTATAAACACCTTCCACTGGTCAAGTGTGTGGTGCGTGTGGGACACTGGATGGAGCAAGGATTGCTAATGTAGGACAGAGTGATAGAATTGCGGGTTCCATCCCACTTTACTTTTATAAATGATACGAATTGTTTAAAAAGGTAGACAAACATCAAAATGAGGTGTCATTTTGACTCATCTGACTCTCAGTCCATCCTTCTGTGTCCTGGTCCAGCCTGCTCTCTGCTGCCCAGTGCCCCTCCCATCCCTGCAGGGGCCTGTTGACTTCTGAGGGCACAGCCGTCCTCCCTCAGGGCCACCCCAGCCCTGTGTGCTCCCACTCCTGCAGGTGCTCTGCACGGGCCCCACTCTCACCATCTCAGGTCCAGCCCTCACCATCATGCCTCCTCTCCCCCAGGATCCCCGGGCCACCACACCCCTGCTCCCCTGCTCTCCTGCCCCAGGACCAGTGGCCCAACATCCTCACTTGATGCCGTAACGCTCCCTGAACATAATATTGTTTTGGAAGGTGTAGCTCACATCCATGTCGATAAATTTGATGTCCAGAGAGTAGAGCCTGGCCTGCTCTTTCATTCTCTGTGGGTAGAGCCGGGGGTGGGGGGGGGGTGGCAAAGTCAGAGGCCTGGAACCCTAACCAGCAGAGCAGGCGCTGCCAGCTCAACATGAGTGTTTCTAGAGAAACCTTTCTTTTGCTTGTTTCGGAAGCCAGGCAGGATCCCAAGGGTGCCCAGGTCACAGCCTGTGCCCAGAAGCCCTGTGGATAATCAGCCTGGGGCTTCTTCAGGCCCAGACCCCCACCCAGTGGTGACACACTGGCCAGGCCACCAGATCCCCTCCTCCCCCACCCCACACAAGGCAGTCCAGGATGACAGTGCCTCTGCCCTGGCGATGGGCTTGTCCCCTGGGAGGCTGCTCCCAGGTATGTGTGTCCCAGGGCAGTGGGATGCTGAGAGGGCAACTGGGCCTCTGTCCCTTGACCCCTCTGAGTCCCACCACACACAGGCTGGGTGAAGCAGAGGGCCAGAAGGGGAGCCCATGCCTTGTTTTCAGGGCCTTTTGAGAGCCTGAGGACTAAGTGTGATGCTGGCTCTTTTCCCACAGTGTCAGTGGGTGTTCACCATGCTTGGGGGCCTCTCAGATCACCCATCATTGAGCAACTTGGACACCTGTGGCCACTATCACACCTGCTCCCCTGCACTTCTCCTGCTGATGCCGCTCAGCCGGGTGCATAGAGCACCCACCCTGAGCTGTGGGACTTAGGGTGCCCATGGTGCAGATGGGAGCTGAGTGGCAGGAACTGGCCATGGGTAGGGACCTCTCTTGGTCAATGGATTGAGACCTGTTTCTTGACCCAAGTCAGTCAGGGCTGTGTTCATCTGGCCTGGTGGTCTCTATCCATGGTTTCTGTGGGGTCACCTTGCTCTTTCCTCTTGGCTTCTGTCCCTTGCCCTGTGACTCTGTCCCCCTCAGGGGTATGGGAGGCCTTAGTGTGATGCTAGGTGGCACCTGTGCAACCCTGGACTCAGTGTCTGCATGGTTGGCATGGCTTTGCTGGCAGGTGGGCCCTGGGCCTATAAGCCTGGGAGGTGCCAGGAAATCTGGGGACAGGCGAGGGTCCCTGAGGCACAGGTGGAGGGGCCATACCTGGTATTTCCCTTGGTTCTCTGCCTTCACCTTCTCCAGGTCCAACAGCAGAGACCATGCCTGTCCTCTCACCTGTGGGGGGATCCCCTTGTAGACCCGCCGGCGCATCTGCAGGTAAGAAGGGGCCCTAAGACTGGTGCAAGTGACACCCAGTGACATGAAGCAAGACTCATGCAGAAGTTGCTCAGGAGAGGCTGGCTCTGCCCGGGCCTGGCCCAGTCTCCCCCAGCTGAGGATAGGCTGTGGTGTGGGCATGGCTGGTCCACTCTGTGGGGTCCTGGGCTAGGGTGGCCAGGAAAGCCCCAGGGGACCCAGACCAGCCTCCTTCAGGGTCAGAATGCTCAGGTTTCTACCTTTTGACTGTCCCCGTATTTGCCCCAGTTCCTCAGCATCTTCACCCACTTAGGGGCTCGCCTGATGTCCTTGGCTCTTTGCTGGAAAAGGGGACATGGTGGTGTTAGCCAAGCTTCCTGCTTCCCTAAAGTGGCCCTGACTCAGGGCTCTGATCTTAGAGGAGGCATGAAGGCACAGGCCCCTCACAGCCCAAGGACCCCCAACAACTCTGCGGTCAGGCAGCAAGGAACCACAGCCACTGCTTGGCCACCTCCCACCTCCCACCAGCATAGCATGGACTGGCTCTCACCCTTGCCTCGTGGGTGCTGAGGCTGTGGATGCCGAGGCCCTGGGTGCTGAGGCTAGGCTGCTCCTGACTACAAGGCAAGAGAAGTAGAGCTGTGAGGACCAGGTGTCTGGAGGCCCCCAGCCCCTGCCACCCCCCATCCTAACCAGGGATACCCTGACAGAGGAGGACCCAAGGTGGGTGCCAGCTCTGGAGCAGACTGCAGCACCCCAGGCAGTGCCCCTACTTCCACTGAGGCTGGCCACCCCTTCTGCACTGTGCACCCCCACTCCTGACCTGACAGGTGTGTGGCCCCTCCCAGAGCAGACCCAGCAACTTCATCCCAGTCTCCCCTCCCCCATCACGGCCAGGCCAGCCATCCTACCCTGAATCTCCTCCTGGCACCACACAAGGAGTCAAACTCCCCCTGCCACTGTCACCTTCCTGTGAGCTTTTAGGTCCTACATTACCACCTCCTAACCATCTGTCCAATATCTGAAGCAACATCTCACTGCCCTTCACAGTGTCCCCACATGGCCCCCTGGCTGGGCCCACCGCCCTTGGAGACCTGTGGGCCAGGTGCCCCTCCCCCTGTGGCCAGGCTCTGTAGAGCCACTGCAGATCAGGCTGAGCCCTGACCCTGACCCTGCTGGATGGCTGCCCTGGGCTCTCCCCAGTGTGGGTGTAGAGGCCACAGGGCTAAGGCCCAGGCTGGCTCAGCCTCCAGTTTTTCCTGTATATTCTTTAAGCTCTCTCACCCCAAGCCTAGTGTGGACCCTGGTCCCCAGTGGCCACCAGGATTTGAGGCCCTGAGCTAGACAGAAGGGTTCTGCCTCCAGAGGTGTTTCTGCAAATGGTAACCCTCCCTGGGGAGGGGGGAGTGGGTATCAAGATGACTCACGGCAAAAAGCCTAGCCTGTCTGTGGCCTTGTAGAGCGACAGGTCAGCATCATCCCATGGGTCCGCTGGAGGCCCTGACCGGCGCCCCTGAAACCCAGATGGGGCACCAAGGTGAGGGCACAAGCAGAGTGTCCTCAGGAGCCCAGGAACCTCTGCTGGTGGCCCAGCATGAGAACCTGCCCCAAGGAGAGCCACCTGCACCTCATCTGCTCCTACCTTCTCTGATCCTGCATGGGACACACCTGCTCCTGCTGCCTCTGAGCTTTACATGGTCAGCCTTTGCTCTGATCCCCCAGGGACACACTTGCCCCCTTGGGCTGTGATTCCCCACCTTGGGCCTCACCTTCCCCCTCAGGGAGTGGTCCACACCTGGAATATTTTGATTCCCATTGGGGGATGTTCCTGCTCCTGCTGATGACAATGACCTTTGGGCCTCACTTGTTCTACTTGGGTCTTGTCCCCACCAGGCCTCTCTGCCTGCCCTTGGCTCTGACCCCTTCCAGGGCTGCAGCTGCTCCTAATGGCTAAGCTCCCTCTGGTGCCTCACCTGTTCATAGCTGGCAATGATATCTGCTCGTTCCAGGGCCAGCAGGGTCTCCAGCTTTACCATGTCTGATGCTGAAAGAAAAAATGCAAATATTCCAGTGCATGAAAGAGCTTCAGAGAACCAACAGGTTGAAGTGGGCCCCCTGTTGGCAGCTCCCCTTCTATCTGATCAGACAGGAGAAAACCATGCTGCCTGGGTGGGTGACATCCCAAACATCCTAACACTTCCACTTACAGACCCTTGCCAGCAGCCTGGAGATCCTGTCACAATGAGATGAGGAGGAAAAAGAAGGCGGCCAGGAGGCCAAGGCCAGCAGCTGTCCTGCAGCACCGGGGTGTGAGCTCCCTGGGCCAGGGGAACTGAGGGAAGGGAAGCTGCCGGCTGTGGAGGGCCTCACAGGCTCTTAGGACTCATATTTTGCTTAGGCATCAAAAGCCCAGGGAACAAAAGATAAACATTGATAAAGTGGACTTGATTAAAATTAAAACAGCTGTGCCTCAAGTGACAAGTGACACTGTCAAGAAAATGACAACCCCTACAATGAATAAAAATGTGAGACTGACCTGACAGATAAGAGCCCAGTATACGGAATATGGCCAAACTCCTAAGTCCACTATAGAAATGGCCCAAGTAGACATTGGGCAGAGGGCCTGAATAGACTTTTCTGCAAAATCAAGGCCAAAGGGCACAGGAGACCAATCTCAACATTAGCATCAGGGGGATGCAAATCAAAGCCAGCAGAGGACCAAACTTCTCACCCACTGGAGTGGCTGTTACTGATCAAATGAGGATGTGGAAAAGCTGGCACCTTCCTGTTTGGCTGGCAGGATTGTAAAATGGGGCAATTTCTTTGGAAAACCAGGCCTTTCTCCAAAAGTTAAATGAAGAGTTGCCACATGATACAACAGGTCCTTTCCCAGGTATACACCCAAGAGAGAGGAAGACAGGGACACAGATAGATGTACATGCACACTCATAGCAGAGCTACTCCCAAGAGCAAAAAGAGGGCCCCATCTAAGTAGCCCTGGACAGGTGGCTGGAGGACCAGGATGTGGTGGTACAGCATTCAACCAGAAAAAGAGGGAAACACTGCCACGTGCTGCAACATGGATGGATATGATGCTCAGGAAAGAAAGCAGACACGGAGACCACATGCTGTGAGGTTCCATGGAGGTGCTGTGTCCAGCAGAGCCAAGCCCAGACAGAAAGAGGTCAGTGGCCCCCAGTGCTGGGGGAGGGTCCAGTGGGGGTATGTACTGAGATTTTTTTTCACGAGGTAGAGGAAGGTGGAAATAGTGGTGATGGTGGCATGGCTCTGCTAATACACTAAGTGCCACTGAGTGGTATAGTTTAGCACCTACATTTGATGTGTAAATTTTAAGAAAAAAGCTCTGAGCCAGATTCCCTGCCTTCTGGGCCCCAGGAGGCACTGAAGTTGGAAGTGGAAGGTGCACAGGTGAATATAAGGCCCAGTATTCTCCCATCCAAGGAGAGCCCTTTGCTCCAGCCCACTAAGCTCTTCCCTGACCATGTACCCACTCTGGATGTGTCCACTAGGGAGGCAGGGTGGGGTGTGGGCACCAGAGATCTCTAGGACAAGAGGCTCCCATCGGTTCCATTCCTTTTTTTTTTTTTTTTTGTCATTTTGTCTTTTCTGGGGCCACACCTGTGGCATATGGAGGTTCCCAGGCCAGGGGTCCAATTGGAGCTGTAGCTACGGCCAATGCCACAGCCACAGCAATGCCAGATCTGAGCCAAGTCTGTGACCTACAACACAGCTCCCTGCAATGCTGGATCCTTAACCCACTGAGCAAGGTCAGAGATCGAACCCTCAACCTCATGGTTTCTAGTTGGATTCCTTAACCACTGAGCCATGACAAACTCCTGCTCCATTCCTCTTAACTCTCAGCTGATTCTTCCTGGTGAATCAGGGAAGAGCACCAGCCCATTGGGGGGGTGGTGGAATTGGTAAAAGGATAATATATTTGACCATAGGCAGCCTCTGTGCTATGAGATCATCCCTAGGTTCACAGTTCTGAACAAGTCACAGGGGGAAGGGCCTCATTTTCCCTGTTCACATGGTGGGACACATCTGTTCTGGGACAACACAAAGAGGGTCTAGCCAATGAGGAACACAGCTGGAGTCTGTGGGTCAGATGACACATGGAGCAATGGGGGACAGGATGCTGAACTGGGTGAGGCTCTTATGTCCCCAGCCCACAGGCCACACATGCTCACCCAGCTGGTGTCCCTGATCTCAGTGGGTTGGATGGGAAACCTCCAGGATCCAGGCCAAAGAAGAGGCTTGGAGGGACCATTGGGACCTGGAGAGTTGCCTGAACTCAGACCTCCTCCTCTGCAATTGCCCCATGTTGCTCCTCGTCCTTCCATTCATGCCTCTCGACCTCTTCCTCCTCTGTCTCCCTAATGCCCGCCTCCCACCACCACTTTTCCACATTCCTCCAACATCCACACTCATCCACAGTGGTCTCAATGCTACATTCTGCCCATTCCCCAGGGCCCGTGTCTCCTCCATCCACCTCCGCAACAGTCCTCCACGTTCCTCCTCCCCATCCATGGCTCCTCCACCAGCCATTCATCCTTCTACCTCCTACATCCATCTCTCCACCTGATCCAGCTTCTTTGTAAGTCCACCTCTTCCTCCTCCTCCTGCATCCTCTCTCCTCACTACTCCTCCCCACCTTCCTTTTCTGGGCCAGGGGTCTGAGCTCAGACCTCAGGTTCCTCACAGGTATTCAGGCACCTCTGGAAGCATCCCACACCCCATGGAGCCCTGAGCAGGCTGCATCCTCAGTGGTTGGTGCTGTAGATCCTTGTCACATTGGCTACAGACCAGAGTGGTCCAGGCTCCCACCAGAGGCCCCTGTCCCCTAGTGTCAGTATGTGGTGAGGGAGCAAGTCACACTTACCTTTGTGTCCTCTCGCTGCTGGAGCTGTGCCTCTTTGGTGGAAATGCACCCAGGGACGGGGTGGGAGAGGTGGAGAAATGGACGAGCGTCAGAGCAGGTCAGAGACCACAGGGCCTCCAACTGCCTGGGGACAAGATAAAAGTGAGTGCCAGGCAGAAGACAGAACTCTTGGGTCACTGTTATTCCAACAACAATAGGGCTGAAGGCAGAGGTCACAGTTCATGCTGAGCCCATAACTAAAGACTCATCATCTCCAGGGGCAGGGCTGTAACCCAGCAGGACAAGATGGCAGGGGAAGATGACAGGGGAAGCTGTAACCTGTCAGGTGATGGACCCAGGCACATGGAAACTCAGGAAGGCTTGGTCCCCCAACCCTCACCTTCCTCACTCTTCCTCTCTCCATTCCGTCTTAGGAATTCAGGGAAGATAATGACATGGACTCTAAGCTCCTGGGTTTGACATGACTCAGGCCAGCGATGGACCACCCAGGTAAAAGCAGCTCCCAGATTTCTCTGGGTCTGAGCATCAAACCAGTGGCTCACATGGGTACACTTTTAAGTGACACCACCTGGATCCCAGTAGATGAGGCTGTTGGCTGGCCTGGACCTGAAAGTGTACTTCAGCCCCTTCTCCATCTCACCTTCATTCTCTTCCATCCACCTCCCACTCCTCCATCTCCTCAGTGCATGGTCCTCCCACTCTCCCTCCTCCATCTACATTTCCTCCATCATCCCCCTCCCCATCCATCAAAATTTTATTTTCTTCCTCACAGTCCTGTCTTTAATGCTCCTCATCACTCACCTGCTTTCTCCATCCTCCTGCATCCACCTTTTCTCCTACATCCAACTCTCCTCTGACTTGACCTTCCTTCCTCCCCATCCTCCTTCTCCTCCTGTGCCTGCATCCTCTCCCCTCCTCCTCCTCCTACAACCTCTGCCCTCCCTCCTATTCCCCCCCTTCCACTTCTGGTCCAGGATTCTGAGCTCTGACCTCAGGCTCCTGACAGGGACTGAGGCACCTCTGTCAGCAGCCCACATTTCACAGAGACCTAAGGGGGCTACACACATGGTGGTTGGTGCTGGATGTCCTTGTCACCTCAACCTCAGACCAGAGTGGTCCAGGCACCCACCATGGGCTTCTTTACTTGAAGTGTCAGTAGGGGCTGAGGGTACAGCTCTTGCTCACCTTTCTGACTCTCGCTGTTGGATGTGGGCCTCTCCTCAAGATGGTAACGAGGTAACCAGGCGGGTGTGGGGATCAGGTGGGTCAGAGCAGGGCAGGCAGGTGAGTGAGCGTCAGAGCAGGTCAGTGACCACGAGGGCCTCCAACTGCCTGGGGACAGGAATCAGAATGGGTTCAGAGCAGCAGATACAACTCTGGGGTCTCTGCCATTCCAACCAATATGGTGCCCATCCCACTGGCCAGGAGCATCACTGACTTCTTGACCTGAAAAGTGACTTTCTTTTCTGGGAGGGTCCTCTGTCCACACAGGGGAGCATCAGCAGGGGGAGATGGAGACTGGCTGTGCTGGAAACTTGCAACCAGCTGGTCCACCAACCCTTCTTGCACTCCTCCTCTCCCCTGCCTGATAGCAGTGCCAGGAGGATTCTGATGTGGACCCTAAGCCCTTGCCGTTGGACTTGAATCAGGCCAGCTATTTCATACGACCTTGTCCTCACCCAGCTTCCTGAGGTCCCTGGGACTTAGCATCAACCCAGGGTCTCAGTAGGGTACAAGCATTGCAGGGACCCCATCCAGATCCCAATAGAGCTGGTTCTGGGCTGGCATGGACCCCCTGCTCCCCGCTCCATCCATCCATCTAGGACAAAGGTCAGATGTCTGGGTCAGTATTAAGCACATAACCAAGGAGGTTATCCTCTCCAGGGACAGGGCTGTAACATGGCAGGAGAAGTTGACAGGAGCAGGTGTCAGCTGGCAGGTGAGGGACCTGGGAAAATAGGCCTTCACTAACATTTGGACCCCAACTCTGACCTTCATTCATTCCTCCTCTCCCCTCCTACTTAGGGTTTCCAAGAAAGTACTCATGTGGACTCTAAGCCCTTGCAGTTTGACTTGACTCAGGCCAGCAATGTGCCACCCAGGCCGCACCACACTGCTGGATTTCACCAGGTCCAAGCATCAAGCCAGGAGCTCACTCAGGTACACCCTTTAAGAGACCCCACACATGCTCCCAATACCACCTGCTCTGGGATGGCCTGGACCCCCTGCTTCCCCTCCCCCCTCTTCCATCTGTCCTTCAACCTCTTCCATCCATCCATCTCCTCCTACTCAGTCCTTTCCTCCCCCTCCTCTATCTATTCCTCTTCCTCCTCCTGCTCTTCATGCTCTTCCTGATCCATCTTCCTTGCATCCTCCTCCTCACCTCCATTCATGTTTTCTCCTCTTCTTCTCACTCTTGTCCCTATTTCTTATCCTCATTCACCTCCTCCCTCCATCCTGCTGCATCCACCTTTTCTCCTGAATCCATCTTTCCTCTTGCTAGACCTTCCTTCCTTTCTTCCCATCCTCCTCCTCCTCCTGCATCCTCTCCCCTCCTGCACCTCCTTCAGCCTCACATGTCCATCCTTCTCCCTCTCTTCCTTTTCTGGCCAAGAGTCTGACCTCTAACCTTGGGCTCCTCCAGGTCGTCAGGCACCTCTGGCAGCAGCCCGTAGTTCATGGAACCCAGAAGGGGCTTCATGCTCAGGGATTGGTGCTAGAGGTCCTTGTCACCTCGACCTCAGAACCACGTGCTCCAGGCACCCACCACAGTCCTCTTCCCTTGAGATATTGGTAGAGGATGAGGGTGCAGCTCAAGCCCACCTTTCTGACACTCCCTGTTGGATGTGGGCCTCTCCTCTCAAGATGGTAAGAAGGTAAGCAGGTGGGTGTGGAGATCAGGTGGGTTCGATCAGGGCCAGAAGATGAGCGAGCTTCAGAGCAGGTCAGTGACCGCAAGAACCTCCACCTGCCTGGGGACATGAAGCAGAGTGGGTTCCAGGCAGCTGGCATAACTGCAAGTTCATTCTAATTCCACACAATATTGGGCTAAGGTCAGACGTAAGGGTCAGTACTGAGCCCAAAATGAAGGAGGTCATCCTTTTCAGGGACAGGGCTGTAACCCAGCAGGGGAGGATGACCACAGACAGGTGTAGCCTGACAGGTGATAGACTCGGGCACATGAAAACTCAGGAACACCTGCTCCCTAACCCTGCTCTTCCTTCACTCCTCCTCTCCCCTCCATCCTAGGGGTTCCATGGTGAACCCTAAGTCATTGCCATTGGACTAGAATTAGACCAGCAATTTCCCACCCAGGCCTCCCCCAGCTCCCTGTGGCTAGTGAGTTTGCAGCATTAAATCAGGATGTAAATCAAGTGTACTCTCTAGCAACTCAACTTGGAACCCAAGACCAACTCTCAGGGCTGGCCTGGACCCCCTGCTTCTCCTCCACATCCTCTTCCATCTCTGCTTCATCCTCTTCCATCCACTTCTTGCACCATCCATCTCCTCCTGCTCAGTCCTCCCCTTCCTCTAACTCCTCCTCCTCCATCAATTGCCTAACACTTCATCCATCTTTTTTCTTCTTTCTCTCACTCCTGTCTTCATTTCTTGTCCTCACTCACCACCTCCTCCCTCACCTACATCCAACTCTGGTGTAGCTGGACCTTCCTTCCTCCCATCCTTCTCCTCTCCTGCATCTGCTTCCCTCCCTCCTACTCTGAACCTTCCTTTTCTGGGCCAGGTGTCTTTTGCTCTGACCTCAGGCTCCTGACAGGGACTCAGGCACCTCTGGTAGCAGCCTGCACTGCAGGGATCCCTGAGGGGGGTGCATGCTCAGTGGTTGGTGCTGGAGGTCATTGTCACCTCCCCCCCAGCCCTGAGTGGTCTGGGTACCCACCAGTGACCTCTGTTCTTGAGGTGTTGGTATGGGGTGAGGGTGCAGCTCCTGCTCACCTTTCTCACTCTCACCTTTCTCACTCTCACAGTTGGATATGGGCCTCTCCTCACAAAACGGTAACAAGATAACCAGTCAGGTGGGGGAATCAAGTGGGTCAGAGAAGGTTGGGCAGACAGATGAGCAGGCGTCAGAGCAGGTCAGTGACCACGAGGGCCTCCAACTGCCTGGGGACACAAAGCAGAGTGGCTGTCAGACAGCAGGCAGAATTGTGAGTTCCCTGTCATTCCCCCCACAGTAGAGTTGATGGCAGAGATCAGGGTCAACATTGAGGGCATAACCAGGGAAGTCCTCCTCTCCAGGTACAAGGCTCTCAGGAGAAGGTGACTGGGGCAGCTGTAGCCTGGCAGGCAATGGACTTGGGCATATCAACCCTCAGGAACACTTGGTCTCCTAACCCTGACCTTCCTTCACTCCTCCATCTTAGAGGTTTCTGGGAGGATAGTGATGTGGACCCTACATTTTTGCCTTTGGATTTGAATCAGGACAGAGATTTCCCACCCAGGCCTCACGCAGCTGCCTGAGGTTCCCTGGGTCACAGCATCAAACAAGGTGTTCCCTCAGGTACAACTTTTAAGAAACACCATTTGGAACTCAATACAGCAGACCCTGGGCTGGTCTGGACACCCTGCTTCTCTTTCACTCCCCTCTCCATCTCACCTTCATTCTCTTCCATCCACCTCCATCTCCCCACTTCTTCTCCGCTTCCTTCCTCCTGCTATTCCCCTCCCCCCAACCATCTGTCTTTTACTACCTCACCCTCCTGTATTTTATACTCCTCTTCAATCACCTCGTCCTTCCTCCTTTCTCCATCCAATTCTGGTCCAGCTAGACCTTCCTTCCTCCCCATCCTTCCCCTCTTCCTCCTCCAGCACCTGGATTCTCTCCCCTCCTTCCTCCTCCCCCTCTTCCTTTCTGGGCCAGGAGTCTGAGCTGTCACCTCAGGCTCCTCAAAGGGACTTGGGCATTCTGGCCCTGAGGGGTGCTGCATGCTCAGTGGTTGGTGCTGGCAGTCCTTGTCACCTCAGCCCCAGACCTGAGTGGTGCAGGCACCCACCAGTGGCCTCTGTCCTTGAGGTGTTGGTAGTGGGTGAGGGAGAAGTTCAAGCTCACCTTTCTGACTCTCACTGTTGGACTTGGGCCTCTCCTCTCAAAACGGTAAAAAGGTAACCAGGCGGGTGTGTGGATCAGGTGGGTCAGAGCAGGGTGGGCAGGCGAGTGAGTGTCAGAGCAGATCAGAAACTCTGAGAGACTCCAGTAGCCTGGTGACATGAAGCAGAGTGGGTACAGGGCAGAGCACAGAACTCTGGGGTCCCTGCCTTTCCACTCACAGTGGAAATGGGCCATCCCATTGGCCAGGAGCAGCATTGAACTGTTGACCTATAAAATGACTTCCCTTTGGTATGAGATCCTCTCTCCACACAGGGGAGTGGGACCAGGGGCAGGTGGAGCCTGGCTGAACTGGAAATGGGCACCTGGACTCTCATGACCAGCTGGTCCTCCAACCCTGCCCTTCTTTAACTCCTCCTCTCCCACTGCTTGTCAGCAGTGCCAGGTGGATACGGATGTGGACACTAAGCCCTTGCAGTTGGACTGGCATCAGGCCAATGATTTCCCACCTCCTCCTCACCCAGCTCCCTGAGGTTCCTGAGGTCCAACCATCAAACCAGGGGCTCATTCAGGCATGGCTTTTGCAGGGACCCTTCCTGGAACCCATAGAGCTGGCTCTGGGCTGGCCTGGACCCCCTGCTCTGCCTCCATCCATCCATCTCCTCCTGCTCCTTTGTCCTCCTCCTGCTACACTTTTCCTCCTGCTCCTTTGTTCCTTCCTCCCCTTCCCCTCCCTCTTTCCTCCACTTCATCTCCTCCTGAAACCTCTCTGTCTAATCTTCTTCCCACCGTGCCCCCCACCTGGAGTCAGTTTTCTGAATTCTGACCTTGGGCCCCTCACATGGAATCAGGCACTGTGGGCAGCAGCCTTCACCCCTTGGAGACACAAGAGACTGCACGCAGCTGGCTCATGGTCAGGGCTGGGTTTGGCATCATCTTGGCCGAGACCAGGGAGGACTGAGTCACCGACCCGCTTGCCCCTGTCCCCAAGAGTCAGTGTGCAGTGCAGGTTTTTCTTACCTTTCTGACCTCTTGCTGTTAGAGCTGGTCTCTGCTGTATAAATGGACCCAGGTTCAGGTCGGTGGGTCAGAACATGGAGGGCAGGCGAGTGTCAGAGCAGGTCAGAGACCACAAGGGCCTCCAACTGCCTGGGGACACAAAGCAGAGAGGGTGCTATGCAGAGGGTGGAACTTGGGGGTTGCTGCCATTCCACCCAAAATAGGACCAAGGTCAGAGGTCAGTGTTAGCACTGAATCCATAACCAAGGAGGTCATCCCCTCCAGGGACAGGACAGTCAGCTGGCAGTGGAAGGTGACTGGGCCAGCTGTAGTGTGGCAGGCAATGAACCCGGGCACAGGGCCCCTCAGAAACACTTGGTCCCCCGACCATGACCTTTCTTCACTCCTCCTCTCCCCCTCCCTATTAGGGGTTCCAGGACAGTAGTGATGGGGCCACTAATCCCTTGCCAATGGACTTAAATCAGGCCAGAGACTTTCCACCCAGGCCTCACACAGCTCCCTGAGGTACCCAGGGTCCAAGCATCAAACCTGGGGCTCACTACACCACTGAAGCAACCCCATCTGGATTGCAGTACCACCTGCTCTGGGCTGGCCTGGGCCCCCTATTTCCCCTCCTCCCCCTCCTCCATCTCTCCTTCTTCCTCTTCTATCCATTACTTCCATCCACCCATCTTCTCCTGCTTAGTTCTCCCCCTCCTTCATCTAGTCCTCTTCCATCTACCTGCTCTAATTCCTTCATCCTTACTCTTCTTGCTCTCACTCCTGTCTTTTTAACTCCTCTTAATTCACCTCCTGTATCCACCCTTCCTCCTACTTTCATCTCTCCTTGGCTAGACCGCTCTTCCTCCACATTCTCCTCTTCCTCTTCCTGCATCATCTCTCCTCCTTCCTTCTCCCACTCCTCCTTTACTGGGCCTGGGTTCTGAGCTCTCACCTCAGGCTCCTGACAGGGACTCAGGCATCTCTGGCAGCAGCCCACACCCCCCAGAGCCCTGAGTGGGCTACATGCTCAGGGGCTTGGTGCTGGAGGTCCCTGTCACCTCAGGCCCAGACCTGAGTGGTCCACACACCAACCAGTCGCCTCTCCTTCCTTGAGGTGTTGGTAAGGTCAAGGGTGCAGCTTATGCTCACCTTTCTGACTCTCGCTGTTGGATGTGGGCCTCTCCTCTCAAAATGATAACAAGTCAACCAGGAAGGTGTGGGAATCAGGTGGGTCAGAGCAGGGCAGGCAGGCGAGCGAGCTTCAGAGCAGGTCAGCAACCACAAGGGCCTCCAACTGCCTGGGCACAGGAAGCAGAGTGGGTGCCAGGCAACAGACAGAACTCTGGGGTCACTGCCATTCCACCCACAGTGGAGCCCACCCCATTGGCCAGGAGCAGCCCTGAACCGTTGGCCTGAAATTTGACTTTCCTTAGGGGGAGGGTCATCTCTCCATGCAGGGGAGGGTGACTGGGATGGGATGGACCTGGGCACCTGGACCCTCACAACCAGCTGTCCCTGAACCCTGACCTTCCTTCACTCCTCCTCTCCCACTGCTTGTTAGCAGTGTCAGGAGGATACTGATGTGAACAGTAAGCTGTTGTGGTTAGTCTTGAATCAGGCCAGTGGTTTCCCCTCAGGCCTCAATCAGTACCTTGAGGTTCCCCACGTCTGAGCATCAAACCAAGGGATCACTCAAGTAAAACATTTGCAGGGACCCCAACATGACCCTCAAGGAGCTGGCTTGGGCTGGTCTTGGCCTCCTGTCCTCCTGCTCCTCTTTTCTGTGCTGGTTCTCCTCCTGCTCATCCTTCTTGCCCTGTTCCTTCACTGTTCATCTTTCCTCCTTCTCCCCTGCATCACCTCCTCCTGCCCCCATCCTCCCACTTCCATTTCTCTTCATCCTCATTTTCCTTTCACCTACCCCCCTTCCCCACTCCAGAAATCTTAGCTCTGACCTTGGCCACCTTCATGAGCCTGAGCGCTGTGGCTGCAGGTGGCACCCCTCGGCTCCCTGAGGGGCTGCATCCCTCTGGCTCACCTTCTGTGCTCCAGTGTTGGTGTCAGCTCAGCCACAGCTCATGGGGAAGGTCACCTGCCAAGTGGCCTCTGTGCCCAAGGTGCCCATTAGGGATGAGGGTGCCTCTCTTGCTCACCTTTCTGAGCTCTCGCTGTTGGAGGTGCGCCTCTCCTCTAGAAACAATGGCAAGGTGGATGAGGGGGATGGTGGGTCAGAACAGGACAGACAAGCAAGCTCCAGAGCAGGTCAGAGACCACAAGAGCTCCCAACTGCCTTCGGACACGAAGCAGAGTGGGTGCCAGGCAGCATCGGAACTATGATGTCACTGCCATTCCATCCATGAGGGCCCATCTCATTGGTCGGCATCAGCCCCGAGCCCTTTACCTGAAAGCTCTTGCCTTCGGGGGAGGGTCCTGTGACCAAAGTGATCTCCCCCAGGAGGCCTGGCCTTGTCCCACTGTCCCTTGGCCCACCTCCCCAGGTGTCCAGCACCTCTTGGGGGGGTGTGTATCACAGTCGTGCTCTGTTCCTGCCCACAGGACACTGCAGAGCTTTTGCACTTATACCAACACTAGGGACCATCATTAACTTGGGGCCAGTGTCAGTGGCTGTGTAACATGTGTATTAAGTTACAATCATCACAGTATACCATTCATCATTTTTAGTGAAAGTTCTGCAAGTATTAACAAATACATATAGTAGTGTACTCACCATATTAATCAATATGCAAAATATTTTATCACCACAAGTATCTCCCCATGCCTCTTTGTATCACCTCCTGCCTGTACCTTGGAAAACACTTGTCTTGGAAAACACTGACTCATTTCCATTCTAACAGTTTTGTCTTTTTGTCTTCCAGCTTTATTGAAGTATAATTGAGAAATTAAAATTGCATATATTTGGAGTTCCTTCTGTGTTGTGATTGGTTACAAATCAACTGCAGTGACTAGGGTTGCTGTAGAGGCACAGGTTCCATTCCAGGCCTGGCACAGTGGGTTAAAGAAACTGCCCTTGCCATAGCTGTGGCATAGTTCTCAGCTAGGGCTTGGATTCAATACCTGCCTGGGGAATCTCCGTATGCCATGGTTGTGGCCACTAAAATAATTGTATGTATTTAAGGTGTATGATGTCATGACTTTACATATATATATACATACTGTGAAATGATTACCACAGTCAAATTAACTTATATATCCCTCAACTCACGTGAATACCTAATCATTTTATTTTTTTTGTTTCCATTGTAAATGGGACTATTTGCAAAATTAAAATGAAATTGCTTTTCCAATGATTCATATAGAAGTATATAAATGAAATTATTTTTTGTTGATTTTTGTATCTTGTAGCTTTGTTGAATTTGGTTATTAGTTCTAACAATTTTTGGTGAGGTTTTTTTCTCTTTTTCTTTTTCTTTTTTCTTTTTTTTTTTTGCATTTTCTGTATGTAAGGTCATGCCCAGTATTTTGTCTTTTAAATCTGGCTTCTTGTTCCTAGTATCCTGCATTTGAAATTTATACATATTATTATATTTACCAGTAGTTAATTTCATTGTTGAGTAGTAGTCTAAACTGTATCCCCTGTATCAGTGTTTATACTTTTCTCTATTAAGAGATAGTTTCTAGCTATTTGAGATTGTGAATAAAACTGCTATAAATATTCATGTATAGGTTTTTGTAAAACCAAGGAAACAAATAATATGAAATGATGATTTTCAAAACACTGGATGCCAGAAGCAATTTCCAGTGAACATTGAGCAATGGGAAACAAACAAGTAGGGCTCTAGGATTTTTCCACTTTATTACCTTTAAAATGTTTCTAAGTTTTGATACAGTGAGAGATACCTCAGAAGATCCTGGTAGACTTTCTGAGTTGAGATGGTGTTGAGTGTCTGAGGAAACCAATGAACCAAGGCAGCTAGAATTCTGATGGTAGAGTATTACATAGGCCATACTTGGAGGGTTGAGAGAGAGATTAAGAGAGATTGAGGGAGGGGATGTTGGAGATCTGGAGAGGATCCCCAGCAATTCATGGATTTGAGGAAACTGCTAGAGGCTGATGAAAGTTTTACTGAGTTGGATTAGAGAGAAGGGTCCCTGATGCTCACATTGGACCAGGAATGGTGCCTATTCTCACCAGCTAGAAAAATGTGTGGTTCACAGGGCCATTGCAATGGGCTGAATATTAGAAAGATTTTGCATCAGTAGTGGTACATAATTAGCCCCTGACCAAGCACTGCTCCAGACCTGCCTCATAAACCATTACAACAACAAAAAAATCCCAAAATAAAACATCCAAAAAAACTCATAAGTATTATGTTTAGAATTTTGTGTTTATATTGATGTGGGATATCAATTTGATTATTTTTGTTTTGATCCCTTGTTTCATTCTAGTATAAAGGTTATGCTGGGTGCATAAGATGAGTTGGGGTACATAATAATTTCCTCCCATTTCTAAAATTATTTAGGTAGGATTGGTACTATTTCTTGTTTAATTTTTGTATAGAATTCATTAGTAAAGCTCTATGGGAATAGAATTCTGTTTAGGGAAAGGAAGGATTCCAAATAATTGATTGTATTGGGTAGTAGATTATTTTAGCTTTACATCATTTTATTAGTGTGTTTATTTAGAAGGTTGTGTGTTTCAAAGCAGTGACAATTTACTTAGTTGAGAAGTATTTTATCATAAATTCATTTATCATATGCTTTAGTATCTTTTTAAGTTCTGTACGATCTGCAGTGATGACATTTTCTTGATTCTTGATTGATAATTTATTTTTTCTGTATTCTTCTAAATCCACTTTGCTAGAAGCTTACCAATTTTATCAAACTTTCATTGAACCAATTCCTGGATTCATATGTTTTATAGATATAAACATATTATATATATGTGTGTGCGTGTGTGTGTTTATATAGGGATATAAACATATTCGTATGTTTTACATATATCTTCATATGTTTTATATATAGAGAGAGAGACAGATAGAGAGAGAGTCTTTTTAGGGCCATGCCTGTGGCATATGGAAGTTCCTGGCCTAGGGAAGAAATCAAAGTTGTAGTTGCCACAGCTATAGCAATGCCAGATCTGAGCCACGTCTGTGACCTCCACTACAGCCCACAGCAATGCTGAATCCTTAACCCACTGAGTGAGGCCAGGGATTGAACCCATGTCCTCATGGATACTAGTTGGGTTCATTGCTGCTGAGGCACCACAGGAACTCCTCAATCAATACTTATTTCAATGATTTATTTCTCCTATATCCTATTTCTATGCTATAATGTTTTCTATACTTATTTTATTTTCCTTTTCTAGCTTTTTGACATAGAAGCTTAGGTCATTTCTTGTAATATTTCTTGTTTTCTAATACTTGATTTTAAAGCTGTAAATGTCTCTCTAGCCACTCCTTTAGCTGCACCTAGTTAATATTACATATATAATATGTAACACAAATTGTATGTAGTTTATACATATAATTCATCAATATCTTTAATATATCTTGTATATATGTATACCATTATATTTCTCTTGAAATTTTATTTTTCAAAATGTTCATGGTTAAATTAGACTTGTGTTGCTTAATTTGCATATATTTGGAAAATATTATATTTTTGTTAGCAATTTCTAGTTGAATTACATTTTCTATATTATATATCTATACATCTATCTCTATAGATAGATAGTCTGTATGGTTTAAGTCCTTTGAAATGTATTGCAACATCTTTTGTGGCATATATATATATGTGTGTGTGTGTGTGTATATATAATGTGTGTGTGTGTGTATATATATATATATATATATATATATATAGGGTTTTTTTTGTGAATCCTTCATAAGAAGCACATTGAGATAAATACAATTAGTCCCACAAATGTTTCTCTATCTCCACTCCTACATAAACACAAATTCTATCAACATGCCACTTGAAAATCTGGGGCAAATTTTGTGACAGACTTTATCTGCATTAGAAACAAGTTTTAAATGATTTGTTCTGAAGTTTGCATTCATAATCTTCTGGAAATGAGGTCAGATGTCATCTGCAGAGACAATTTTTAAACAGTTTTGCCTATTTTGAGGGTAATGATTTAAATAAGAAAATTTGTACATATTTCATTTCTACCCAGGCTGGGCTTTTCCCTTTTGGTGATCTGACCTCTAGTTATTCTTTTATAATTTTTTGTAAGTCCTATTATATAAGGTGATTATCATAGTGGCATATCTGGAGATAAAGAGTCTACCTTCAAAATTATGACTAAGGTCCCTAAGAATTTAATTAGATAATGATCACCCTTGTAGATGCCCCAAATGAATGACTCAATAATATGTGCTGCAGTTAAATGTAGATAAAGTGTTTCCAGACCTTTGCCCTTACCTCAGAGAGTATTTGCCTGTACCAGTAATGACTTGACTGGCTTTTTCACAAATGATTTAATCAAAACAATAGAGTATGTATACAAAATTATTCTTCATCCTCCAAGAAACCCAAAGTTCAACAATATGGAATGAAAACCAGATATTATAACTAGTTGAGAATCAAAACATGGCAAAGGCTGTTTCACTATTTCAATTTGATTGGTAAAACTCAAATAGTATTTTTTTTAATCTAAACAATTCATCCAAAATTTAAAACTTTCCCTTCAATCAAAATGTTGATTAAACATTTGTTTGTTCATAGGAGAAATTCTGCCTGCCATGAATATTCTTAATCTCTGTTCACAATCAAGATTCAAATTTCTTCAGGTAAAAGGACATCCATACTCAACTGGAAAATTCTCAAAAAATTGAAAAGTCATATTTTTCTGAAAGAATGACATAAATAAAATTTTCTGCGAGTATGGAAACAGTTCATGGTCCAATGAGGGCGCATGTATCTGGCCCTTTTGTGACTTTGAGATGACATCCGTGCATGAAGGACAAGGGAGAAGCCATCGCCACCCAGAATGTGGCTTGGATAACTGTCTCCTTATGTAGGTAACCCAGGAACTGTATTTATACATAAGATTCTGAACTAGGCTTTACATTTTGCAGGAGTAAATTGGTGGTGTGAGAATTTAGTTTTCTAAATGTTCCTCCATCTGACTCTCATGATCAGCCAAGTTAGTTTGTGATGGCCAAGATATGTGGAGATCAACTCTATGATGTAATACTCTTTTTGAATACTTTCATATTTAAAGATCTGGAGTAAACTTACCTTCTCTAACATCAGGTATACTTAGAAACTAATTTCAAGTGTAACAATTTGGGGATATTTTTAAAATTATTTTTGGCAGATATTTCTAAATTTGGGGGGATATTTTTGGCAGATATTTCTAAATTGCATGATCGGTTCAATTGATATGTTCTCTAAGCAGTGCTGGTTAATCTGATAAACTCTAGAAGGTGATGTGGCATCTATAGCACTCAACTGAGTGACTTTTTAATTCTGTAGTAAGGAGGCTGTTACTTCCATTCTTTTTTGCTGTTGTTGTTCACACCTGAATTTCAGCATCCTATTATGTTTCTTGGCCATTTAGATGTTTTCTCCTTTAATTGTTTTCTTTAAATGTTTTATAGATAAATAGATGATAGATAGATAGATAGATAGATAGATAGAGATATATATAAATGTTTTTTAATTTTTATTACTCAGTGAATTTATTACATTTATAGTTGTACAATGATCATCACAATCCAATTTTATAAGATTTCCATCCCACAACCTCAGTGCACCCCCACACCCCCCGAAGTGTCTCCTTTGGAAACCATAAGTTTTTCAAAGTCTGTGAGTCAGTATCTGTTCTGCAAAGAAGTTCATTGTTTCCTTTTTTCAGATTCCACAGTCAGTGAAAGCATTTGAGGTTGGGGTTTCATTGTATGACTGACTTCACTTAGCATGATAATTTCTAGGTCCAACCATGTTGCTAAAATGCCAGTATTTCATTCCTTTTAATGGCTGAGTAATAGTCCATTATGTATATGTATCATGTCTTCTTTATCCACTCCTCCGTTGATGGACATTTAGGTTGTTTCCATGTCTTGGCTGTTGCAAATAGTGCTGCAGTGAACATCAGAGTACATGAGTCTTTGCGAGTCATGGTTTTCTCTGGATAGATGCCCAGGAGTGGGATTGCTGGATCAAATGGTAGTTCTATGTTTAGTTTTCTGAGGAATCTCCATACTGCTTTCCACAGTGGTTGCACCAATTTACAATCCCACCAACAGTGTACTAGTGTTCCTTTTTCTCCACACCCTCTCCAGCACTTATTGTTTGTAGACTTTTGGATGATGGCCATTCTGGCTGGTGTAAGATGGTACCTCACTGTTGTTTTGATTTGCATTTCTCTAATAATGAGTGATGTTGAACATCTTTTCATGTGTTTTTTTGGCCATCTGTATGTCTTCTTTGGAGAATTGTCTGTTTAGAACTTCTGTCCATTTTTGGATGGGGTGGTTTGGTTTTTTTGGTATGGAGCTGCAGAAGGTGTTTATAAATTTTGGAGATTAATGCCTTGTCAGCTGATTCACTTGCAAAGATTTTCTCCCATTCTGTGGGTTGTCTTTTCGTTTTGTTTAGGGTTTTCTTTGCTGTGCAGAAATGTTGAAGTTTGATTAGGTCCCATTTGATTATTTTTGTTTTTATTGTCATGACTCAAAGAGGTGGATCTGAGAAGATGTTGCTGTCATTTATGTCAGAGAGGGTTTGGCCTATGTTTTCCTCTAAGAGTTTTATAGTGTCTGGTCTTATATCTAGGTCTCTAATCCATTTTGAGTTTATTTTTGTGTATGGTGTTAGGGAGTGTTCTAATTTCATTCTTTTCCATGTGGCTGTCCAGTTTTCCCAGCACCATTCATTGAACAGGCTGTCTGTTCTCCATTCTATATTCTTGCCTCCTTTGTCATAGATTAGTTGGCTGAAGGTGCATGGGTTGAATTCTGGACTTTCTATCCTGTTCCACTGATCTATATTTCTGTCTTTGTTCCAGTACCATATATGGTTTTGATGATTGTTGCTTTGTAGTATAGCCTGATGTCTGGGAGCTGGATTCCTCCAGCTCCATTTTTCTTTTTCAGGATGTCTTTGGCTATTCTGGGTCTTTTGTGCTTCCAAACAAACTTTAAAATATTTTGTTTGAGTTCTGTGAAAAATGTCCTTGGTAATTTGAATCTGTAGGTTGCCTTAGGTAGCATAGTCATTTTGATAATATTAGCTCTTCCAATCCAAGAGTATGGTATGTCTTTCCATCTATTTGTGTCATCTTTGATGTCTTTCATCAGTGTCTTATAGTTTTCAGAGTACAGGTCTTTTGTCTCTTTAGGTAGGTTTACTCCTAGGTATTTTATTCTTTTGGATGCAATGGTAAACGAGATTGCTTCCCTAATTTGTCTTTCTGCTCTTTCATTGTTAGTGTATAGAAATGCCATCAATTTCTGTGGATTAATTTTGTATCCTGTGACTTTGCCAAATTCATGGATAAACTCTAATGGTTTTCTGGTAGAGTCTTTAGGACTCTCTAGGTATAGTATCATGTTATCTGCAAATAGGGATAGTTTTATTTCTTCCTTTCCACTTTGGATTCCTTTTATCTCTTTTACTTCTCTGATTGCCATAGCTAGGACTTCCAAAGCTATGTTGAATAGCCGTGGTGAGAGTGGACATCCTTGTCTTGTCCCTGATCTCAGCAGGAATTCTTTCAGCTTTTCACCATTGAGAATGATGTTTACTCTGGGTTTGTCGTATATGGCCTGTATTATTTTGAGGTAGGTTCCCGTTATGCCCACTTTTTGAAGGGTTTTTCTCAGAAATGGGTGTTGGATTTTGTCAAAGCCTTTTCCCACGTCTATTGAGAGGATCATATGGTTTTTATTCTTCAGTTTGTTAATATGGTGTATCACACTGATTGATTTGCGGATATTGAAGAACCCTTGCATCCCTGGGATAAATCCCACTTGATCATGATGTACAATCCTTTTAATGTATTGTTGAATGTGGTTTGCTAGTATTTTGTTGAGGATTTTGCATCAATGTTCATCAGTGAAATTGGCCTGTAGTTTTCTTTTTTTGTGGTATCTCTGTCTGGTTTGGGTATGAAGGTGATGGTGGCCTCATAGAATGAGTTTGGGAGTATCCCTTCCTCTGCAACTTTTTGAAATAGTTTCAGAAGGATAGGTGTTAGCTCTTCTCTAAATGTTTGATAGAATTCGCCTATGAAGCCATCTGGTCCTGGACTTTTGTTTGTTGGAAGTTTTTAAATCACAGTTTCAATTTCAGTTCTTGTTATGATTGGGCCGTTCATCTTTTCTATTTCATCTTGGTTTAGTCTTGGAAGATTGTACTTTTCCAAGAATTTTTCCATTTCTTCTAGGTTTTCCATTTTCTTGGCATATAGTTGCATATAGTAGTCTCTTATGATCCTTTGTATTTCTGTGATGTCCATTGTTACTTCTCCTTTTTCATTTCTATTTTATTGATTTGAGTCCTGTCTCTTTTTTGCTTGATAAGTCTGCCTAGGGGTTTATTAATTTTGTTGATCTTTTCAAAGAACCAGCTTTTCATTTCATTGATCTTTTCCATGGTTTTCTTTGTTTCTATTTCATTGATTTCTGCTCTGATCTTTATGATTTCTTTCCTTCTACTACCTTTAGGTCTTGTCTCTTCTTCTCTCTGGAGCATCTTCAGATGTGAAGTTAGCTTGTTTATTTGAGCTTTTTCTTGTTTCCTGAGGTGGGCTTGTATTGCTATAAACTTTCCTCTCAGAACAGCTTTTGCTGCATCCCATAGATTCTGGATTGTCATATCTATGTTGTCATTTGCTTCTAGGTATTTTCTAATTTCCTCTTTGATTTCTTCAGTGACCCATTGGTTGTTATGTAGCGTGTTGTTGAGTCTCCACATATTTGTGTTTTTTGAAGTTTTTTTTTCTTGTTGATTTACAGTCATATAGCATTGTGGTCAGAAAAGATGCTTGATATGATTTCAATTTTCATGAAATTACTGAGGTTGGGTTTGTAGCCCAGGATGTAATCAATCTTAGCGAACGTTCCATGTGCACTTGAGAAGAATGTGTATTCTGTTGCTTTTGGATGGAATGTCCTATAAATATCTATTAAGTCCATCTGGTTTAATGTTTCATTCAGAGCCTGTGTTTCCTTATTGATTTTCTGTCTGGATGATCTGTCCATTGCTGTAAGTGGGGTGATAAAGTTCCCCACTATGATTGTGTTATTGTCGATTTGTCCTTTTAAGGTTGTGAGCCATTGCCTTATATATTGTGGTGAACTTATGTTGGGTGCATAGATATTTAAAATTGTTATATATTCTTCTTGGATTGATCCTTTGATCACTATGTAGTGACCTTCTTTGTCCCTTAAAATATTCTTCACTTTAAAGTCTATTTTGTCTGTTATGAATATTGCTACTCCAGCTTTCTTCTGATCCCTGTTTGCATGAAATATTTTCTTCCATCCTCTCACTTTGAATTTGTATGGGTCCCTAGAAGTGAGGTGGATCTCTTGAAGACCGCATATATATGGACCTTGTTTTTGTATCCATTCAGCCAGTCTATGTCTTTTGGTTGGGGCATTTAGTCTGTTAACATTTAAGGTAATTATTGATATGTATGTTCTTATTGCCATTTTATTAATTGCTTTGGATTTGTTTTTTTGTTTTTTGTTTGTTTTGTTTTGTTTGTTTTTGTCTTTTTGTTGTTGTTGTTGCTATTTCTTGGGCCGCTCCCACGGCATATGGAGGTTCCCAGGCTAGGGGTCAAATCGGAGCTGTAGCCACC
This sequence comes from Phacochoerus africanus, assembly GCF_016906955.1. NCBI lineage: Eukaryota > Metazoa > Chordata > Mammalia > Artiodactyla > Suidae > Phacochoerus > Phacochoerus africanus. Next base: position 75,268 of record NW_025927321.1, read on the forward strand.
TGCCTACGCCAGAGCCACAGCAACTCGGGATCCAAGCTGCATCTGCAACCTACACCACAGTCACGGCAATGCCGGATCGTTAACCCACTGAGCAAGGGCAGGGACCGAACCCGCAACCTCATGGTTCCTAGTCAGATTCCTTAACCACTGTGCCACGACGGGAACTCCCTGGATTTGTTTTTGTTGCTCTTTTTTCTTCCCTCCTTCTCTTGCTCTCTCTTCTTCTGGTTTGATGACTATCTTTAGTTTCGTATTTGAGTTGATTTTTCTTATTTGTTTGTGTATCAATTGTAGATTTTTGGTTTGCAGTTATTCTGAAGTTTTGATATGAGTCTATATATATCTGAGATTGTTTGAAGTTGTTGTTCTCTTAATTGCAAGTTCATCTCCAGTGTCCTGCATTTGTACCCACCTCTTCTCATGATTTCTGATTTTGGCAGCATAATTGTGCATGGATGATTTCTTATCTTTACTGTATATATACAGTATATTTCTTATCTTTACTGTATATATACCTTTACTGGTGAGCCTTGTCATTTGCGGTATTTTTGTTTCCTGTTGCTGTCTTTTCTTTTCTGCCTAGAGAAGTTCCTTTAGTATTTGTTGTAAAGCTGGTTTAGTGGTACTGAATTCTCTAGCTTTTGCTTATCTGTGAAGGTTTTGATTTCTCCTTCAAATCTGAATGAGAGCCTTGCTGGGTGGAGTAATCTTGGTTGGAGGTTTTTTCCTTTCATCACATTAAGTATATCATGCCACTCCCTTCTGGCCTGCAGAGTTTCTGCTGAAAAATCTGCTGATAACCTTATCAGGAGTTCCCTTGTATGTTATTTGTTTCTTTTCCCTAGCTGCTTTCAAGATTTTTTTTTTTGACTTTAATTTTGGTCAGCCTGATTAATATGTGTCTTGGCATATTCCTCCTTGGGTTTATTTTATATGGTACTCCTTGTGCTTCCTGAATTTGAGTGAGTGGTTCCTCTTCCATGTCAGGGAAGTTTTCAGCTATTATCTCTTGGAATATTTTTTCTGTCCCCTTCTCTCTCTGTTCTCTTTCTGGCACCCCTATAATGTGGATATTGGTGCATTTAACATTCGTCCCAGAGATTCTCTGAGACTCTCTTCATTTGTTTTCAATCTCTTTTCTCTTTTCTGTTCTGCATCTGTAATTTCCACTAATCTGTCCTCCACCTCACTTATTCGTTCTTCTGCCTCCGGTATTCTGCTGTTAGCTGCTTCTAATGAATTTTTTATTTTAGTTACTGTATTTTGCATCTCCTTAAGTTTTATATCTTGTATCTCTTTGGTGAGTGTTTCCTGTAAGTTATCCATCTTTGCCTCTAATTTATTTCCAGTGTCATGCATCATCTTCATCATCAACAGTCTAAAGTCTTTTTCCTGGAGGCTGAGAATCTCCTCATCACTTAGCTGATTTTCTGGGAGTTTTTCTTTCTCACTCATCTGAGGTATAGATCTCTGTCTTTTCAGTTTTATAGATTTTTGGTGTGGTGATCTTTTTACAGATAATAGAGTTGTAGCCTCTCTTACTTCTGGTGTCTGCCCCTCTTGTGGCTGAAGTTGGTATGGAGGCTTGCTGTTGGCTTCCTGATGGGAGGGGCTGATGCCTGCCCACTGGTAGGTGGAGCTGATTCTTATCCCTCTCATGGGTGGGGCTTTGCCTCTGGATGGGATTAGGTGTGGCTGTGTGCCTGGGGGTCTTTACATAGCCTGTTTACTGAGGCGTGGGGCTGTGATCCCACCTGTATTGTTGTTTGCCCTGGGGCTTCTCAGCACTGACTGAAGGATGGGGCCAGATTTTCCCAAAATGGCCACCTCCAGAGAAAGGCACATTTATGAATATTCCCGAGAGCTTTTTTTCCAATGTCCTTCCCCCACAAACAAGGCAAGGGGTTGAGAACAGAGGGGTGGGGACGGTTTGCATCTAGGGCTGGGCCAGAGGCCCCATGCCAACCTCTGTGGCTCTAGGTACAGTGTTTTCTCAGTCTCCCCCCTCTTGGCAAGGGCTGGTGGAGTAGGGGTTGGGTTGGGGAGTTAGGCATTGGGGAGGGAGCAGCCGAAATCATAGTAATTAATAGAACAACTAGACAAAATGTTAGAAATCATGTAAGTTTTAGTAACACTATTAACAATCCTGTCTTAAAATAGCATGTATAGAACTCTTCCCGTTCAGAGTACACATCACTAAAAGCACAGCTAGGCCGATGCTAAACATAACAGTTCTAGTGCATAAACTAAATCTTAAATAATTTAAAAAGTTTAAATCATATTAGTATGACATCTGACCACAAAATCATTAAACTAGAAATAAACACAAACATATACATACCCAAATATTTAAATATTAAAATCCATACTTTAAAACTATGCATCAAGAACAAATCACAAGGGATATTAGACTATATTTTGAAATGAAAGATTATAAAATCACAATGCATTAAAATTGACAAGATGTACTAAAGTAGTGCTTGAAGAGACATTTATATCTTTAAAGCTCATGTTTAAAAGGAAGAAAAGTTTCAAGTGAATAACTTAAATTTGTATTTTAAAAAAAGCTAGAAGAGAGGATTTCCAGTTGTGGCTCAGTGGGTTGTGAATCTGACTAGTAGCATGAGGATGCAGGTTTGATCCCTGGCCTCACTCAGGTGGGTTAAGAGTCCAGTGTTGCCATGAGCTGTGATGTATGTAGCAGATGTGGCTCAGACCTGGTTTGGCTGTGTATGTGGTTTAGGCTGGCAGCTGCAGCTCCGATTGGGCCTCTAGCCTGCAAACTTCTAAATGCTGCAGATGTAGCCCTAAAAAACAAACAAACAATACCCCCACAAACCTAGAAGAGAAAAACAAAGCAAATGCCAGCAGAAATAAGGAAATAATGAAGATTAGAGTGAAAATAAGTAAATGAGAAAACAGAGAAACAGTGCAAAAGTCAATCAATCCAAAAGGTGGCTGTTTGAAGAGATAAATTAAATGGCCAAATCTGGAGTTCCCTTCGTGGTGCAGTGGTTAACGAATCTGACTAGGAACCATGAGGTTGCGGGTTTGATCCCTGCCCTTGCTCAGTGGGTTAACGATCTGGCATTGCTGTGAGCTGTGGTTTAGGTCATAGATGCCACTCGGATCCCACATTGCTGTGGCTCTGGCATAGGCTGGCAGCTACGGCTCCGATTCGACCCCTAGCCTGGGAACCTCCATATGCCGCGGGAACAGCCCAAGAAATGGCAAAAAGACAAAAATAAATAAATAATTAATAAATTGCCAAATCTTTAGCTAAACTGACTATGAAAAGAAAGAGATAAAACCTATTAGCATCAGATATAAAAGAGGTAACACCACTACCAACAATACATAAGTTAAAAGTATTAAAAAGAATACTATGAGTAACCTTAGGCCAATATATTAGATATCTTATATCAAGTGGACAAATTCTGAGAAAGACCCAAAATATCAGGAATGACACAAGAAGATATTAAAAATCTGAGTAATCCCATGACAGGTAAATAAATTTTATTAGTAATTTAAAATTTTCTCATAATGAAAAGCTCAGGTCCAGATGACTTTATTATTGAATCCTATCAAATATTTAAAGAACAAATAACACCCATTCTTCATAAAATCTTTCAGAATATAGAGGAAGAGCAAATCTACCAATTCACTCAATGAGATCAATATCATCTAGATATAAAAGTCAGACAAAAAAATCACAAGAAAGGAATATCCTTCATGAACCTACAGATAAAATCCTCAACAAGTTATTAGCAAACAATCCATCAACATATATCATGGGAAGAATTTAGCCCAAAAATGCAAGGTTGACTTAGCATACCAAAATCAATCAATGACATTTCAGCACAAAATTTGGAAACTGTAATTCCCATACTCAAACCAAAAAAAAAAAAAAAGAGCTGAACAAACTTTAAAAAACTTCTCTTCTTAAATCCATCACAAGACAAAGCATTGCTCCCAAAATTGAGATATAGAGAGGAGAATAGAGAAACACAACTAACCATAGATGCCCAGGAAACAGAAACCTCTGTGGACACCAGTATCAGGGTATAAAAAATTAAAATGTAATTGACAAATTTGCTGGAGGCTCACTGTGGACAAGTTTGAGAGTTAAAAACAGCAGGGCAGATCAGTCTCAAGGGAGACCCCAAATCAGTCTCAAGGGAGACCCCAAAACTTTTTTATCTCTGGGAGTCCTACCATGCTCTCAGAGTGAATATCTGAGAAAATTCCCCTCATGCTTCCAGAAAGAGAGGGAAAGGAGCCATTCTGAAAAGCACACACAGCATTCTGTTCTCAATAAGGTCTTCCATCCAGAGAAAATATTTTGCCAAACCATAACCAATGGGGACTAATTGAACAGGGGGATGGAAAATAGCCAACTCCACCTTCATTGAGTCTTCCACCTGGAAGAAGGAAAATACCCAACTCCAGGCCCTCTAGTCTACCTGTCTCACCTAAAGGTGGAAAAAGCTAAGATCAACTTGTGAAGGTCCACTGCCCAGGGTCACAGGATCACTAAAAAACTTAAGCAAAAGCCTAGAGACCACTTCCCTTCCCTCTCCTAACTTACTACCCCATCAGTAAGGCTCCTGTTTACTAAAAAGAGAGTACAACTTGAAGTTCCCATTGTGGTGCAGTGGAAATGAATCCGACTAGAAACCATGAGGTTGCAGATTTGATCCCTGGCCTTGCTCAGTGGGTTAAGGATCTGGCCTCACCATGAGCTGTGGTGTATGTCCAAGACACAGCTTGGATCTGGCATTGCTGTGGCTGTGGCATAGGCAGGCAGTTACAGCTCTGATTGGAACCCTAGCCTGGGAACCTCCATATGCCATGGGTGTGGCCCTAAAAAAAAAAAAGCAAAAAATATAAAATAAAAATAAACCTTGGTTTTCCCACCTCATCTTTATTTAAATTAGTCTTTATTCTTCCAAAATCTAGATTGTTTATATCTACCTACCATTTATAGCATATATGTAACTAGCCTATCTCTGTCAGGTCAACTTACTTAATTTTTTTGCTGTGCCAGCAGCAAGGTATTTAATTTTGATTACTGTAAGATTAATACCAACAAGACTGATGAGGGCTGTCAGCAGCTTCTGTAAGGATGATGAGGGTCTTATCAATTTCTTTCCTCAGAGAAGGACATTTGATTGGCTTCAGTAGTGTAATGACTCAAAAACACTTGTGAGATGGCTGAGAGAAAATTATGATTTCAAAGGTGAAAGCAAACAGTTTCTATTTCAGTCTTTTAAACAAAGAACTTAACATGTCCATTTTATTCTCCATTTTCCCCAATACCTAAAAAAAAAAGTATCGAATCACATTTTAGTAAAATTCAGATTCCACATTGTTTTCCTACATTCTTGCCCTGATCCCTCCTGTAATATAAGTTCTGTTCAAAACTTCATTATCAAAGAGGATGGCAGAAAAATGGCAGACTCAAAATCTCTAAGCTTTCATTTTTTTTTCACAGAAACTTCTTTTTAAAATCAGAAACTGAAACAACTTTGTGAGAATTCTGGAAAATGGTAAGATTTTACAGCAAAAAAGAAAAGACCCAACAAGAAAAATCATCTTCAAAATATAAGGAAAATTATATGGCATTTTTACACACCCTCATGACAATACCTTCCCAGCATGGTGTCAGTCCCTGTCTCTAAATGGTTCCCAATTCTTCCCTGTGAACTGGAGGAAGCAGATTTTATTTGCAAATTATTGTGTGTATCTATTCTAACCTATCTAGGGGATACCCAATTGCTGATGCAAGATGTTTATCTCTGTCTTGGTTAACTGAGGACTCAAGTACAAAAATGATGGGCACTACTTATAAAAGCTACACAATGACTACAAACAGACCCAAAGATGCCTATGGCAAGAGATTCAAGGTGAAGACATACAAAATACCATGTAAGGAGTGGAGGAGAAACTAGGGTGGGACTATTTGGGAAATTAGGACATTCAAAATGTGTGGTGTGTCCTGGAGAATTTAGAAAGTATGCACAAGCTCAGGCAAGATACGTACTCAGAAAAGACCCAAGAAGGGTTTAAGCTTTCACCTTGGGCTGATTTTTAGGTTCAGAGCTAGGCTAGATAAGTGATGAAGGAGTGCTCAGCAGAGCCAACCTGTAAATATTAGGAAGGCCCTTAGTATTCAAATAAATCTGCTCCAATATTACCTGAACACAAGCTAAAGGAAGAGAGAATTCAGTAATAAACAAGGTAATGTCTTTTGAAAAAATAGTTTTGAAAATTCTCAAAACAGACAAATACAGCCTTCAACAATTAAAAAAAAAAGCAAACTTTGGGGAATGGGGTGAATCTGATTTCCTTAGCTATGACATTATAATAGCCAAATGCCCAATTTTAAGCAAAAGAATCGGAGGCATGCAAATTAACAGAAAAACATGGCTCTTAGGAGGAAGTGAATAATTGACAGTAACCAACTTTGACAAAGCCCAAACATCAGATTTACAAGTCAGATATTTTAGTTTATTTATTTATTGCTTTTTTTAGCACCACACCTGTGGCATATGGAGGTTCCCAGTCTAGGTGTCAAATCAGAGCTACAACTGCCAGCCTACACCACAGCCCCAGCAATGCAGGATCCAAGTCACATCTGCAACCACAGCTGATGGCAATGCCAGATCTTTAACCCACTGAGTGAGGCCAGGGATCAAACCCACAACCTCATGGTTCCTAGTTGGATTTGTTTCCACTGTGCCATGAATGGGAACTCCAAGGCAAATATTTTAAAACCATTGTTTTACATATATTTAAAAGACTAAAGGACAACAAGAAAAAAGAACTAAAAGGAAATCAAGAAAACAATATAAATGAGAATATCAACAAAAAAGATAGAAATTGTTTTTTAAAAGAACGAAATTGGAAAAGTACAGTAACTGAACTGACAAAAACAAAATCACGATAAATAACTTTTTAAAAAGCCTAGCAGATTTCAGCAGGCAGAAGTTTAAAGAATTGGCCAACTTGAAGATAGGACAATTGGAATTATTTATTCTGAGGGATAGAAAGAAAATAAAATGAAGAAAAGGTAGATAAAGATGATAAAGTAGGAGGACATAGAACTTAACCTCCATCATGAACACATCAAAATATATCTACATATGGGACAATTCTCACTAAAAACTAATTGGAAACTATCAGAAAGACTGCTGTACCATCAATGCAGTGAAAAAAAAAATCCACTTGGAATTGGATAAGAATAGAAGGGAAGTGATAAGGATGAGACTTGTGCCCCTGAGAGGAGGAAGCGAAGAGAGATTACACAGGCAGAGATCCTTCCTGGGGAGTGAGTGGTTTGAGCTACATATTGGGTGATCCAGGGGACAAAACACTGGGAAGATAAGTCTGCCTGGTTGGAGGGCTGGTTGGATTAACAGAAGGACTGTGGGAAGTTTGGACTCAGTTGTGAGGAATGCACGCATGCTTGCTTACTCCTGAAACAAGGCCAAAAATGTGGATTGAAACTGTACCAGTCACTGTCCAGTTGTCCATGACCACTCCAGCACACATGCACCTGAACCAGCAACCAGTCTGTCCCCCTTGCTTCACAATTTATCACCACTCCAGGGGAAGGGCTACCTCAGCTGAAGAGAGAGCTCAGCTGTCAGGGAAACATGTGGCTCAGAACTGCAGCACCATCTGAGTAGGGCAGGGGCAGCCATTATTAGTGCTCACACAGGTACCACATCAGAAATAATATTGGTGTCTGAGTGCAGCTGGACCACCATAGCCAGAGCCTTGACCCATGCCAAGCACCTGAACCAGCCCCTCCTGCTCCAACACTGCACATCTCTGGAGTGAGAGTACCAGTGTTAGGTGGGAAGAGAGAATACACTTAAAAGAGAAGGGAGCCAGCTTGGACTTGACATTAGGACCCAAAATTCTACCCCACAAAAGGTTGTGACAGCCACCAAGCAGAGGGAACACCCTGGCTCACATTTGGGCTCTGGACCTAGATCCTACATTTTTAGCTACACTACCTATCAAGTTGATGGCTGGCTACATTCACTAGGGAAAGACATGAATTAAGTGCAAGACAGACAAATCCACCTATCCCACCAAA
>NW_025927322.1:0-19776 GCF_016906955.1 Phacochoerus africanus
GATTAATCACGCTTTACTGTATCCTGATTGATAGGATAAATCCCCTTGACTGAGTCCTGATGGATTTGATCAATCATGCTTGACTGACTCTTGATTGATTGGAACAATTACACATTACTGACCCTGATTGATTGGATCAATGACGCTTGACTGTCTCATGATTGATTGGATCAATCACGTTTGACTGACTCCTGATGGATGGATCAATCACGCTTGACTGAACCTGATGGATTGGATGAATCCAGCTGGACGGAATCATTTTATTTTGGGTCAATCACGCTTGAGTGACTCTGATTGACTGGATCAATCACACTTGACTGAATCATTTTAGGTTGGATCAATCAAGCTTGACTGACTTCTGACGGATTTTATCAAGCACACTTGACAGACGCCTGATGGATTCGATCAAGAACACTTGACTGACTCCAAATTGATTGGATCAAACATGCGTGAGTGACTCCTGATTGACTGGATCAATCACGCTTGAATGAATCATTTTACATTGTATCATCCAACTTGACGGTCTCCTGATGGATTGATCAATCATGCGGTGATAGACTCCTGATGGATTACATCAGTCACGCTTGACAGACTCCTGATTATTGGATCACAAGCGTGATGAATCCTCAATGATGGATCAATCACGCTTGACTGACTCCTGATAGATTGGATCAATAAAGCTTGACTGAATGCTGATTGATTGGATCAATAACGCTTGATTGTATCCTGATTGATTGGTGAATCACGCTTGATTGACTCCTGAGATGATTGGCAATCACGCTTGACAGACTCCTGATGGATGGATCAATCACGCTTGAGTGACTCCTGATTGAGTATCAGTCACGCTGGACTGAATCATTTACGTGGATCAATGAAGCTTGAATGATTCCTGATGGATTGCAACAATCACCCTAGGACACACTCCTGATGGATTGGATCAATCACGCTTTACTGACTTCTTTCAATTTGGATTAATCCCACTTTATTGAATCCTGATGGATTGAATCAATCACGTTTGACTGACCTCTGATGATTGATCAATCACGCTTGACTGACTGCTGATGGATTGCATCAATCACGCTTGACAAATCCGATTTATTGGATCACACAAGCTTGACTGAATCCGGAATGATTGGATGAATCACGCTTGACTGACTCCTGATGGATTGGATCAATCACGCTTCATTGTATAATGATTGATTGGAGCAATCACGCTTGACTGACTCCTGATTGATTGGATCAATCATTCTTGACTGAATGCTGATTGATTGGTCAATCACGAATGAGTGACTCCTGATAGATTGGAATCAACCACCTTGACAGACTCCTGATTGGATCAATCACGCTTCACGGACTCCTGAGGGATTGGATGTATCACACATGACGGACTCCTGATGGATTGGACCAATCAGGCTTGACGGACTCCTTATTGATTGGATCAATCCCGCTTCACTGACTCAGGATTGATGGCATCAATCACGCTGACTGACTCCTGATGATTGGTTCAATCCGCTTGACTGACTCCTGATTGATTGGATCCATCATCTGTCTGAATGCTGATTGATTGGTCATCACGCTTGAGTGACTCCTGATATATTGGATCAACCACGCTAGACTGTCTCCTGATGGATTAGATCAATCAAGCTTGGCTGACTCCAGATTGATTGGATCAATCACGCTTGACTGACGCCTGATGTATTGGATCAATCACGCTTGACTCACAGCTGATATATTTGATCCATCACGCTGGATGCACTCGTGATGAATTGGATCCATCTCGCTGGACGCACTCCAGATGGATTGGATCAATCACGGTTGACAGACTCCTGATGGATTGGGCAATCACGCTTTACTGACTTTTTTCAATTCGGATCTATCACGCTTGACTGAATCCTCATGGATTGGAGCAATCACGTTTGACTGACTGCTGATTGATTGCATCAATCACGCTTGACAGAATCCTGATTTTTTGGATCACACAAGCTTGACTGAATGCTGAGTGATTGGATCAATCACTCTTGAGTGACTCTTGATTTATTGCATCCATCACGCTTCACTGAATGATGATTGACTGGAGCAATCACGTTTGAATGACTCCTGATTGATTGGATCAATCATGCTTGACTGAATCCTGTTTGATTGGGCAATCACGCTTGAGTGACTCATAATATATTTGATCATTCACGCTTGACTGACTCCTGATTGAATGGATCTATCAGGCTGGACTGAATCATTTTAGCTTGGATCAATCATGCTTGACTGACTCCTGATGCATTGGATCAATCACGTTGGACAGACTCCTGATGGATTGGATCAATCACGCTTACTGACTCCTTCCAATTTGGATCAATCACGCCTGACTGAATCCTGATGTATGGATCAATCATGTTTGACTGGCTGCTGATATATTGGATCAATCACGCTTGAATGTCTGCTGATTGATTGGATCAATCACGCTTGACAAGTCCTGATTTTTGGATCACACAAGCCTGACTGAATCCTGAATGATTGGATCAATCAAGCTTGACTGACTCCTGAAGGATTGGATCCATCACGCTTCACTGAATGAGGATTGATTGGAGCAATCACGCTTGACTGACTCCTGATGGATTGGATCAATCACGCTTCACTGACTCCTGATGGATTGGATGTATCACACATGACGGACTCCTATTGGTTTGGACCATTCAGGCTTGACGGACTCCTTATGGATTGGATCAATCCCGCTTCACTGACTCAGGATTGATGGCATCAATCACATTTGACTGACTCCTGATTGATTGGTTCAATCACGCTTGACTGCCTCCTGATTGATTGGATCGATCATTCTTGTCTGAATGCTGATTGATTGGTCATCACGCTTGAGTGACTCCTGAAATATTGGATCAACCAGGCTAGACTGTCTCCTGATGGATTAGATCAATCAAGCTTGGCTGACTCCAGATTGATTGGATCAATCACGCTTGACTGACTCCTGATGGATTGGATCAACAACGCTTGAGGACTCCTGATGGATTGGATCAATCACGGTTGACAGACTCCTGATGGATTGGGCAATCACGCTTTACTGACTTTTTTCAATTCGGATCTGTCACGCTTGACTGAATCCTCATGGATTGGATCAATCACGTTTGACTGACTGCTGATTGATTGCATCAATCACGCTTGACAGAATCCTGATTTTTTGGATCACACAAGCTTGACTGAATGCAGAATGATTGGATCAATCACGCTTGAGTGACTCCTGATTTATTGCATCAATCACGCTTCACTGAATGATGATTGACTGGAGCAATCACGTTTGAATGACTCCTGATTGATTGGATCAATCATGCTTGACTGAATCCTGTTGATTGGGCAATCACGCTTGAGTGACTCATAATATATTTGATCATTCACGCTTGACTGACTCCTGATTGAATGGATCTATCAGGCTGGACTGAATCATTTTAGCTTGGATCAATCATGCTTGACTGACTCCTGATGCATGGATCAATCACGTTGGACAGACTCCTGATGGATGGATCAATCACGCTTTACTGACTCCTTCCCAATTGGATCAATCACGCCTGACTGAATCCTGATGTATGGGATCAATCATGTTTGACTGGCTGCTGATATATTGGATCAATCTCGCTTGAAGTCTGCTGATGATTGGATCAATCACGCTTGACAAGTCCTGATTTTTGGATCACACAAGCCTGACTGAATCCTGAATGATTGGATCAATCACGCTTGACTGACTCCTGATGGATTGGATCCATCACGCTTCATTGAATGAGGATTGATTGGAGCAATCACGCTTGACTGACTTCCTGATGGATGGGATTTAATCACGCTTTACTCTATCCTGATTGATAGGATAAATCCCCTTGACTGAGTCCTGATGGATTTGATCAATCATGCTTGACTGACTCTTGATTGAATTGGAACAATTACCACATTACTGACTCCTGATTGATTGGATCAATCACGCTTGACGGTTCTCATGATTGATTGGATCAATCACGTTTGACTGACTCCTGATGGATTGGATCAATCACGCTTGACTGAATCCTGATGGATTGGATGAATCCAGCTGGACGGAATCATTTTATTTTGGGTCAATCACGCTTGAGTGACTCCGGATTGACTGCATCAATCACACTTGACTGAATCATTTTAGGTTGGATCAATCAAGCTTGACTGACTTCTGACGGATTTTATCAAGCCACACTTGACAGACGCCTTGATGGATTCGATCAAGAACAACTTGACTGACTCCAAATTGATTGGATCAAACATGCGTGAGTGACTCCTGATTGATTGATCAATCACACTTGACTGAATCATTTTACATTGTATCAATCCAACTTGACGGTCTCCTGATGGATTGGGTCAATCACACGTGATAGACTCCTGATGGATTACATCAGTCACGCTTGACAGACTCCTGATTTATTGGGTCACACAGGCTGACTCAATCCTGAATGATTGGATCAATCACGCTTGACTGACTCCTGATAGATTGGATCAATCACGCTTGACTGAATGCTGATTGATTGGATTCAATAACGCTTGATTGTATCCTGATTAGATTGGTGAATCACACTTGATTGACTCCTGAGTGATTGGATCAATCATGCTTGAGTGACTCCTGATTGATTGTATATGTCACGCTGGCCTGAATCGATTTACGTTGGATCAATCAAGCTTGAATGATTCCTGATGGATTGCATCTATCACGCTTGACAGACTCCTGATGGATTGGATCAATCACGCTTTACTGACTTCTTTCAATTTGGATTAATCACACTTTATTGAATCCTGATGGATTGAATCAATCACGTTTGACTGACTCCTGATTGATTGGATCAATCATGCTTGACTGAATGATGATTGATTGGAGCAATCACGCTTTGACTGACTCCTGATGGATTGGATCAATCACGCTCTACTGTATCCTGATTGACTGGATCAATCACGCTTTGACTGAATCATTGTATGTTGGATCTATGACGCTTGACTGACAACCTGAAGGATTGGATCAAGCACGCTTGACAAGACTCCTGATGGATTGGATCAATCACGCTTGACTGAATCCTGATGGATTGGATGAATCCAGCTGGACGGAATCATTTATTTTGGTTCAATCACACTTGAGTGACTCCTGATGACTGCATCAATCACGCTTGACTGAATCTTTTTAGGTTGGATCAATCAAGCTTGACTGACTTCTGAAGGATGTTATCAAGCACGCTTTCACAGACGCCTGATGGATTGGATCAATCACACTTGACTGACTCCAAATGATTGGATCAAACACGCGTGAGTGACTCCTGATTGATTGGATCAATCACCCTTGACTGAATCATTTTACGTTGGATCAATCAAACTGATGTAATAATGATGGATTGGATTAAATGCATGTGCGACTGACTCCTGATGGATTACATCAGTCACGCTTGACAGACTCCTGAGTTTTTGGATCACACAGGCTTGACTGAACCCTGAATGATTGGATCAATCACGCTTGACTGACTCCTGATAGATTGGATCAATCACGCTTGACTGAATGATGATTGATTGGAGCAGTCACGCTTGATTGACTCCTGATGGATTGGATTAATCACGCTTTACTGTATCCTGATTGATTGGATGAGTCACGCTTGACTGAGTCCTGATTGATTCAATCAATCACGCTTGAATGACTCGATAGAATGGATAAGTCACGCTTGACTATCTCATGATTGTTTTGATCAATCACGTTTGTCTGACTCCTGATGGATTGGATCAATTCCGCTTGACTGAATCCTGATGGATTGGATGAATCCAGGTAGACGGTATCATTTTATTTTGGGTCAATCACGCTTGACTGACTCCTGATTGATTGGATCAATCAGGCCTGACTGAATCATTTCAGTTTGGACCAATCAAGCTTGACTGTCTTCTGAAGGATTTTATCAAGCATGCTTGACGGACGCCTGATGGATTGGATCAATCACGCTTGAGTGAATCTTTTTACGTTGGATCAATCAATCTTGACGGATTCATGATGATTTGGATCAATCACGCTTGACTGAATCCTGATGGATTGGATCAATCACGCTGGAGTAAATCATTTTATTTTCGATCAATCAAGCTTGACTGACTCCTGATGGATTGGATCAATCATGGTTGACAGACTCCTGATGGATTGGATCAATCACGCTACTGACTTTTTTCAATTTGGATCTATCACGCTTGACTGAATCCTCATGGATCGGATAAATCACGTTTGACTGACTCCTGATGTATTGGATCAATCACGATTGACTGACAGCTGATTGATTTCATCAATCACGCTTGACAGACTCCTGATTTATTGGATCACACAAGCTCGACTGAATCCTGAATGATTGGATCAATCACGCTTGAGAGACTCTGGATTGATTGGATCAATAATGCTTCACTGAATGATGATTGATTGGAGCAATCACGTTTGACTCACTCCTGATTGATTGGATCAATCATGCTTGACTGATGGTGATTGATTTGTCAATCACGCTTGAGTGACTATTGATATATTGGATCAATCACGCTTGACTGTCTCCTGATGGATTAGATCATTCAAGCTTGGCTGATTCTTGATTTATTGGATCAATCACTCTTGACTTACTCCTGACTGATTGGATCAGTCACGCTAGACTGAATCATTTTAGGTTCGATCAATCAAGCATGACAGACTCCTGATTGATTGGATCAATAACGATTGACAAACACCTGTTAGATTGGATCAATCATGCAAGTGTGACTCCTGATATATTGGATCAATTATGCTTGATGGACTCCTGATGGATTGGATCAATCACGCTTGACGGACTCCTGATGGATTGGATCAATCACGCTTCACTGACTCAGGATTGATGGCATCAATCACGCTTGACTGACTCCTGATGGATTGAATCTATCACGCTTAATTGACTCCTGATTGATTGGATCAATCACGCTTGACTCACTCCTGAAGGATTGGATCAATCACGCTTGACTGAATCCTGATTGATTGGTCAATCACGCTTGACTGACTCCTGATGGATTTAATCAATCACGCTTAACTAACTCCTGATTGATTGGATCAATCACGCTGGACTGAATCATTTTAGGTTTGATCAATCAAGATTGAGTGACTCCTGATGGATTGCATCTTCACTCTGACTGACTCCTGATGGATTGGATCAATCACGCTTTACTGACTCCTTCCAATTTGGATCAATCACGCCTGACTGAATCCTGATGTATGGGATCAATCATGTTTGACTGACTCCTGATATATTGGATCAATCACGCTTGAATGTCTGCTGATTGATTGGATCAATCACGCTTGACAAGTCCTGATTTTTGGATCACACAAGCCTGACTGAATCCTGAATGATTGGATCAATCACGCTTGACTGACTCCTGATGGATTGGATCCATCACGCTTCACTGAATGAGGATTGATTGGAGCAATCACGCTTGACTGACTCCTGATGGATGGGATTAATCACGCTTTACTCTATCCTGATTGATAGGATAAATCCCCTTGACTGAGTCCTGATGGATTTGATCAATCATGCTTGACTGACTCTTGATTGATTGGAACAATTACACATTACTGACTCCTGATTGATTGGATCAATCACGCTTGACGGTCTCATGATTGATTGGATCAATCACGTTTGACTGACTCCTGATGGATTGGATCAATCACGCTTGACTGAATCCTGATGGATTGGATGAATCCAGCTGGACGGAATCATTTTATTTGTGGGTCAATCACGCTTGAGTGACTCCTGATTGACTGGATCAATCACACTTGACTGAATCATTTTAGGTTGGATCAATCAAGCTTGACTGACTTCTGACGGATTTTATCAAGCACACTTGACAGACGCCTGATGGATTCGATCAAGAACACTTGACGGACTCCAAATTGATTGGATCAAACATGCGTGAGTGACTCCTGATTGATTGGATCAATCACGCTTGACTGAATCATTTTACATTGTATCAATCCAACTTGACGGTCTCCTGATGGATTGGGTCAATCACACGTGATAGACTCCTGATGGATTACATCAGTCACGCTTGACAGACTCCTGATTTATTGGGTCACACAGGCTTGACTCAATCCTGAATGATTGGATCAATCACGCTTGACTGACTCCTGATAGATTGGATCAATCACGCTTGACTGAATGCTGATTGATTGGATCAATAATGCTTGATTGTATCCTGATTGATTGGATCAATCACCCTTGACAGACTCCTGATTGATTGGATCAATCACGCTTGAGTGACTCCTGATTGATTGTATAAGTCACGCTGGCCTGAATCGATTTACGTTGGATCAATCAAGCTTGAATGATTCCTGATGGATTGCATCTATCACGCTTGACAGACTCCTGATGGATTGGATCAATCACGCTTTACTGACTTCTTTCAATTTGGATTAATCACACTTTATTGAATCCTGATGGATTGAATCAATCACGGTTGACTGACTCCTGATTGATTGGATCAATCATGCTTGACTGAATGATGATTGATTGGAGCCATCACGCTTGACTGACTCCTGATGGATTGGATCAATCACGCTCTACTGTATCCTGATTGATTGGATCAATCACGCTTGACTGAATCATTTTATGTTGGATCTATGACGCTTGACTGACTCCTGAAGGATTGGATCAAGCACGCTTGACAGACTCCTGATGGATTGGATCAATCACGCTTGACTGAATCCTGATGGATTGGATGAATCCAGCTGGACGGAATCATTTTATTTTGGTTCAATCACGCTTGAGTGACTCCTGATTGACTGCATCAATCACGCTTGACTGAATCTTTTTAGGTTGGATCAATCAAGCTTGACTGACTTCTGAAGGATGTTATCAAGCACGCTTCACAGACGCCTGATGGATTTGATCAAGAACACTTGACTGACTCCAAATTGATTGGATCAAACACGTGTGAGTGACTCCTGATTGATTGGATCAATCACCCTTGACTGAATCATTTTACGTTGGATCAATCAAACTTGATGTAATAATGATGGATTGGATAAATGATGTGCGACTGACTCCTGATGGATTACATCAGTCACGCTTGACAGACTCCTGATTTATTGGATCACACAGGCTTGACTGAATGCTGAATGATTGGATCAATCACGCTTGACTGACTCCTGATAGATTGGATCAATCACGCTTGACGGAATGCTGATTGATTGGATCAATCACGCTTGACTGAATCCTGATTGATTGGTGAATGACACTTGAGTGACTCCTGATTGATTGGATCAATCACGTTTGACAGAATCCTGATTGATTGGATCAATCACGCTTGAGTGACTCCTGATTGATTGTATCAGTCACGCTGCACTGAATCATTGAATTACGTTGGATCAATCAAGCTTGAATGATTCCTGATGGATTGCATCTATCACGCTTGACAGACTCCTGATGGATTGGATCAATCACGCTTTACTGACTTCTTTCAATTTGGATTAATCCCACTTTATTGAATCCTGATGGATTGAATCAATCACGTTTGACTGACTCCTGATTGATTGGATCAATCACGCTTGACTGAATGATGATTGATTGGAGCAGTCACGCTTGATTGACTCCTGATGGATTGGATTAATCACGCTTTAGTGTATCCTGATTGATTGGATGAATCACGCTTGACTGAGTCCTGATTGATTCAATCAATCACGCTTGAATGACTCTTGATAGAATGGATAAGTCACGCTTGACTATCTCATGATTGTTTGGATCAATCACGTTTGTCTGACTCCTGATGGATTGGATCAATTCCGCTTGACTGAATCCTGATGGATTGGATGAATCCAGGTGGACGGTATCATTTTATTTTGGGTCAATCACGCTTGAGTGACTCCTGATTGACTGGATCAATCAGGCCTGACTGAATCATTTCAGTTTGGATCAATCAAGCTTGACTGTCTTCTGAAGGATTTTATCAAGCATGCTTGACAGACGCCTGATTGATTGGATCAATCACGCTTGAGTGAATCTTTTTACGTTGGATCAAACAATCTTGACGGACTCATGATGGATTGGATCAATCACGCTTGACTGAATCCTGATGGATTGGATCAATCACGCTGGAGTAAATCATTTTATTTTCGATCAATCAAGCTTGACTGACTCCTGATGGATTGGATCAATCATGGTTGACAGACTCCTGATGGATTGGATCAATCACGCTTTACTGACTTTTTTCAATTTGGATCTATCACGCTTGACTGAATCCTCATGGATTGGATAAATCACGTTTGAACTGACTCCTGATGTATTGGATCAATCACGATTGACTGACTGCTGATTGATTGCATCAATCACGCTTGACAGACTCCTGATTTATTGGATCACACAAGCTTGACTGAAGCCTGAATGATTGGATCAATCACGCTTGAGAGACTCCGGATTGATTGGATCAATAATGCTTCACTGAATGATGATTGTTTGGAGCAATCACGTTTGACCGACTCCTGATTGATTGGATCAATCATGCTTGACTGATGGTGATTGATTTGTCAATCACGCTTGAGTGACTATTGATATATTGGATCAATCACGCTTGACTGTCTCCTGATGGATTAGATCATTCAAGCTTGGCTGATTCTTGATTTATTGGATCAATCACTCTTGACTGACTCCTGATTGATTGGATCAGTCACACTAGACTGAATCATTTTAGGTTCGATCAATCAAGCATGACAGACTCCTGATTGATTGGATCAATCACGATTGACAAACACCTGTTAGATTGGATCAATCACGCAAGTGTGACTCCTGATATATTGGATCAATCATGCTTGATGGACTCCTGATGGATTGGATCAATCACGCTTGACGGACTCCTGATGGATTGGATCAATCACGCTTCACTGACTCAGGATTGATGGCATCAATCACGCTTGACTGACTCCTGATGGATTGAATCTATCACGCTTAATTGCCTCCTGATGGATTGGATCAATCACGCTTGACTGAATCCTGATTGATTGGTCAATCACGCTTGACTGACTCCTGATGGATTTAATCAATCACGCTTAACTAACTTCTGATTGATTGGATCATTCACGCTGGACTGAATCATTTTAGGTTTGATCATTAAAGCTTGAGTGACTCCTGATGGATTGCATCTTCACTCTGACCGACTCCTGATGAATTGGATCAATTACGCTTTACTGACTTCTTTCAATTTGGATCAATCACGCTTGACAGAATCCTGATGTATTGGATCAATCACGTTTGACTCACTCCTGATGGATTGCATCAATCACGCTTGACTGACTCCTGATGGATTGCATCTACCTCGCTTGACAGACTCCTGATTTATTGGATCACACAAGCTTGACTGAATCCTGAAATATTGGATCAACCATGCTTGACAGCCTCCTGATGAATTGGATCAATCACGCCTGAGTGACTCCTGATATATTGCATCAATCATGCTTGACGGACTCCTGATGTATTGGATCAATCACCCTTGACGGACTCTTGATGGATTGGATCAATCACGCTTCACTGACTCAGGATTGGTGGCATCAATCACGCTTGACTGACTCCTGATGTATTGGATCAATCACGCCTTGCTGACTCCTGATGGATTGGATCAATCACGCTTGACTCACTCCTGATGGATTGGATCAATCACGCTTGACTGAATCCTGATTGATTGGTCAATCACGCTTGACTGACTACTGATGGATTGGATCAATCACGCTTGACTGACTCCTGATTGATTGGATCAAGCTGGACTGAATCCTTTTAGGTTCGATCAATCAAGCTTGAGTGACTCCTGATGGATTGCATCAATCACGCTTGACATAATACTGATTTATTGGATGACACAAGCTTTAACGGATCCTGAATGATAGGATCAATCACGCTTGACTAACTCTTGATGTATTGCATCAATCAGGATTGACAGAATCCTGATTGATAGGATCACACAAGCTTGAATGTATCCTGATTGATTGCATCAATCACGCTTGACAAAATCCTGATTTATTGGATCTCACAAGCTTGACAGAAACCTGAATGATTGGATCAATCACGCTTGACTGACTCCAAATTGATTGGATCAAACACTCGTGAGTGACTCCTGAATGACTGGATCAATCACGCTAGACTGAATCATTTTACGTTGGATCAATCAAACTTGATGTACCCCTGATGGATTGGATAAATCATGCGTGACTGACTCCTGATGGATTACATCAGTCACGATTGACAGACTCCTGATTTATTGGATCGCACAGGCTTGACTGAATCCTGAATGGTTGGATCAATCACTCTTGACTGACTCCTGATTGATTGGATCAATCACGCTTGACGGAATGCTGATTGATTGGATCAATAACGCTTGACTGAATCCTGATTATTGGTGAATGACCCTTGAGTGACTCCTGATTGATTGGATGAATCACGCTTTACACACTCCTGATTGATTGGATCAATCAGGCTTGAGTGACTCCTGATTGATTGTATTAGTCACGTAGGACTGAATCATTTTACGTTGGATCAATCAAGCTTGAATAATTCCTGATGGATTGGATCAATCACGCTTTACTGACTTCTTTCAATTTGGATTAATCACACTTTATTGAATCCTGATGGATTGAATCAATCTCGTTTGACTGACTCCTGATTGATTGGATCAATCATGCTTGACTGATGGTGATTGATTGGTCAATCACGCTTGAGTGACTATTGATATATTGGATAAATCAGGCTTGACTGTCTCCTGATGGATTAGATCATTCAAGCTTGGCTGATTCCTGATTGATTGGATCAAGCACGCTTGACTCACTCCTGATTGATTGGAATTATCCCGCTTGATTGACTACTGATTGATTGGATCTGCCACGCTAGACTGAAACATTTTAGGTTGGATCAATCTAGCTTGAATGACTCCTGATGCATTGCATTAATCAAGCTTGACAGACTCCTGATTGATTGGATTAATCATGCTTGACTGAATCCTGACTGATTGGTCAATCATCTTGAGTGGCTCCTGATATATTGGATCAACCACGCCTGACTGACTCCTGATATATTGGATCAATCACGCTTGAATGTCTGCTGATTGATTGGATCAATCACGCTTGACAAGTCCTGATTTTTGGATCACACAAGCCTGACTGAATCCTGAATGATTGGATCAATCACGCTTGACTGACTCCTGATGGATTGGATCCATCACGCTTCACTGAATGAGGATTGATTGGAGCAATCACGCTTGAGTGACTCCTGATGGATTGGATTAATCACGCTGTATTGTATCCTGATTTATAGGATAAATCCCCTTGACTGAGTCCTGATGGATTTGATCCATCATGCTTGACTGACTCTTGATTGATTGGAACAATTACACTATTACTGACTCCTTATTCATTGGATAAATCACGCTTGACTGTCTCATGATTGATTGGATCAGTCACGTTTGACTGACTCCTGATGGATTGGATCAATCACGCTTGACTGAATCCTGATGGATTGGATGAATCCAGCTGGACGGAATCATTTTATTTTGGGTCAATCACGCTTGAGTGACTCCGGATTGACTGGATCAATCACACTTGACTGAATCATTTTAGGTTGGATCAATCAAGCTTGACTGACTTCTGAAGGATTTTATCAAGCACACTTGACAGACGCCTGATGGATTCGATCAAGAACACTTGACTGACTCCAAATTGATTGGATCAAACATGCGTGAGTGACTCCTGATTGATTGGATCAATCACGCTTGACTGAATCATTTTACATTGTATCAATCCAACTTGACGGTCTCCTGATGGATTGGATTAATCACGCGTGATAGATTCCTGATGGATTACATCAGTCACGCTTGACAGACTCCTGATTTATTGGATCACACAAGCTTGACTGAATCCTCAGTGATGGATCAATCACGCTTGACTGACTCCTGATAGATTGGAACAATCAAGCTTGACTGAATGCTGATTGATTGGATCAATCACGCTTGACAGACTCCTGATTGATTGGTGAATCACGCTTGATTGACTCCTGAATATTGGATCAATCACGCTTGAAAGACTCCTGATTGATTGGATTAATCACACTTGAGTGAATCCTGATTGATTGCATAAGTCAGGCTGGCCTGAATCGTTTTACATTGGATGAATGAAGCTTGAATGATTCCTGATGGATTGCATCTATCACGCTTGACAGACTCCTGATGGATTGAATCAATCACGCTTTACTGACTTCTTTCAATTTGGATTAATCCCACTTTATTGAATCCGGATGGATTGAATCAATCCCGTTTGACTGACTCCTGATTGATTGGATCAATCACGCTTGACTGTCTCAGGATTGATTGGATCAATCACGTTTGACTGACTCCTGATGGATTGGATCAATCATGCTTGACTGAATCCTGATGGATTGGATGAATCCAGCTGGACGGAATCATTTTATTTTGGGTCAATCACGCTTGAGTGACTCCTGATTGACTGGATCAATCAGACTTGACTGAATCATTTTAGGTTGGATCAATCAAGCTTGACTGACTTCTGAAGGATTTTATCAAGCACACTTGACAGACGCCTGATGGATTCGATCAAGAACACTTTACTGACTCCAAATTGATTGGATCAAACATGCGTGAGTGACTCCTGATTGATTGGATCAATCACGCTTGACTGAATCATTTTACATTGTATTAATCCAACTTGACGGTCTCCTGATGGATTGGATCAATCTCGCGTGATAGACTCCTGATGGATTATATCAGTCACGCTTGACAGACTCCTGAATTATTGGGTCACACAGGCTTGACTGAATCCTGAATGATTGGATCAATCAAGCTTGAGTGCATGCTGATTGATTGGATCAATAACGCTTGATTGTATCCTGATTGATTGGTGAATCACACTTGATTGACTCCTGAATGATTGGATCAATCACGCTTGACAGACTCCTGAGTGATTGGATCAATCACGCTTGAGAGACTCCTGATTGATTGTATAAGTCACGCTGGCCTGAATCGATTTACGTTGGATCAATCAAGCTTGAATGATTCCTGATGGATTGCATCTATCACGCTTGACAGACTCCTGATGGATTGGATCAATCACGCTTTACTGACTTCTTTCAATTTGGATTAATCCCACTTTACTGAATCCTGAGGGATTGAATCAATCACGTTTGACTGACTCCTGATTGATTGGATCAATCACGCTTGACTGAATGATGATTGATTGGAGCAATCACGCTTGACTGACTCCTGATGGATTGGATCAATCACGCTCTACTGTACCCTGATTGATTGGATCAATCACGCTTGACTGAATCATTTTATGTTGGATCTATGACGCTTGACTGACTCCTGAAGGATTGGATGAAGCACACTTGACAGACTCCTGATGGATTGGATCAATCACGCTTGACTGAATGCCTGATGGATTGGATGAATCCTGCTGGACGGAATCATTTTATTTTGGTTCAATCATGCTTGAGTGACTCCTGATTGACTGGATCAATCAGACTTGACTGAATCATTTTAGGTTGGATCAATCAAGCTTGACTGACTTCTGAAGGATTTTATCAAGGACGCTTGACAGACGCCTGATGGATTCGATCAAGAACACTTGACTGACTACAAATTGATTGGATCAAACATGCGTGAGTGACTCCTGATTGATTGGATCCATCATGCTTGACTGAATCATTTTACGTTGTATTAATCCAACTTGAGGTATTACTGATGGATTGGATCAATCATCGCGTGACTGACTCCTGATGGATTACATCAGTCACGCTTGACAGACTCCTGATTTATTGGATCACACAGGCTTGACTGAATCCTGAATGATTGGATCAATCACGCTTGACTGACTCCTGATAGATTGGATCAATCACGCTTGACGGAATGCTGATTGATTGGATCAATCACGCTTGACTGAATCCTGATTGATTGGTGAATGACACTTGAGTGACTCCTGATTGATTGGATCAATCACGCTTGACAGACTCCTGATTGATTGGATCAATCACGCTTGAGTGACTCCTGATTGATTGTATCAGTCACGCTGGGCTGAATCATTGAATCACGTTGGATCAATCAAGCTTGAATGATTCCTGATGGATTGCATCTATCACGCTTGACAGACTCCTGATGGATTGGATCAATCACGCTTTACTGACTTCTTTCAATTTGGATTAATCCCACTTTATTGAATCCTGATGGATTGAATCAATCCCGTTTGACTGACTCCTGATTGATTGGATCAATCACGCTTGACTGAATGATGATTGATTGGAGCAGTCACGCTTGATTGACTCCTGATCGGATTGGATTAATCACGCTTTACTGTATCCTGATTGATTGGATAAATCACGCTTGACTGAGTCCTGATTGATTCAATCAATCACGCTTGAATGACTCTTGATAGAATGGATAAGTCACGCTTGACTATCTCATGATTGTTTGGATCAATCACGTTTGTCTGACTCCTGATGGATTGGATCAATTCCGCTTGACTGAATCCTGATGGATTGGATGAATCCAGGTGGACGGTATCATTTTATTTTGGGTCAATCACGCTTGAGTGACTCCTGATTGACTGGATCAATCACACTTGACTGAATCATTTTAGGTTGGATCAATCAAGCTTGAGTGATTCCTGATGGATTGCATCACTCTGACCGACTCCTGATGAATTGGATCAATTACGCTTTACTGACTTCTTTCAATTTGGATCAATCACGCTTGACAGAATCCTGATGTATTGGATCAATCACGTTTGACTCACTCCTGATGGATTGCATCAATCACGCTTGACTGACTCCTGATGGATTGTATCAATCTCGCTTGACAGACTCCTGATTTATTGGATCACACAAGCTTGACTGAATCCTGAAATATTGGATCAACCACGCTTGACAGACTCCTGATGGATTGGATCAATCACGCTTCACTAAATGATGATTGATTGGAGCAATCACGCTTGAGTGTCTCCTTATATATTTCATCAATCACGCTTGACTCTCTCCTGGCTGATTTTATCAATCACACTGGTCTGAATCATTTTAGGTGGATGAATCATGCTTGACTGGCTCCTGTTGGATTGGATCAATCATGGTTGACAGACTCCTGATGGATTAGATCAATCACGCTTGTCTGACTCCTGATGGATTGCATCAATAACTCCTGACGGACTCCTGATGTATTGGATCAATTCTGCTTGACGAACTCCTGATGGATTGGATCAACCTCGCTTCACTGACTCAGGATTGGTGGCATCAATCACGCTTCAATAAATCCTGATGGATTGGATCAATCACGCTTGAAGGAAGCCTGATGGATTGGACCAATAATGCTTGACTGACTCCTAATTTATTGGATCAATCACGCTTGACTGAATCCTGATTGATTGGTCAATCACGCTTGAGCGAATCCTGATATATTGCATCAACCATGCTTGACTGACTCCTGATTGTTTGGATCAATCATGCTGGACTGAATCATTTTAGATTGGATCAATGAAGTGTGAATGACTCCTATATGATTGAATCCATCACGCTTGTCGGACTCCTGATTGATTGCTTCAATCACGCCTGACTGAATCCTGATTGATTGGTCAATCACGCTTGAGCGACTCCTGATGGATTGGATCAACCATGCTTGACTGACTGCTGATTGATTGGATCAATCATGCTGGAATGAATCATTTTAGTTTGTATCAATGAAGCTTGAATGACTCCTGAAATTGAATCAAACACGCTTGACGGACTCCTGATTGATTGGATCAATCACGCTTGACTGAATCCTGATTGAATGGTCAATCACACTTGAGCGACTCCTGATATATTGGATCAACCACGCTTGACTGACTCCTGATTGATTGCATCAATCATGCTGGAATGAATCATTTTAGTTTGGATCAATGAAGCTTGACTGACTCCTGACTGATTGGATCAATCACGCTTGACGGACTCCTGATTGATTGGATCAATCACGCTTGACAGAATCCTGATGTGTTGGATCAATCACGTTTGACTCACTCCTGATGGATTGCATCAATCACGCTTGACTGACTCCTGATGGATTGCATCTACCTCGCTTGACAGACTCCTGATTTATTGGATCACACAAGCTTGACTGAATCCTGAAATATTGGATCAACCATGCTTGACAGCCTCCTGATGAATTGGATCAATCACGCATGAGTGACTCCTGATATATTGCATCAATCACGCTTGACGGACTCCTGATGTATTGGATCAATCACCCTTGATGGACTCTTGATGGATTGGATCAATCACGCTTCCCTGTCTCAGGATTGGTGGCATCAATCACGCTTGACTGACTCCTGATGTATTGGATCAATCACGCCTTACTGACTCCTGATGGATTGGATCAATCACGCTTAACTCACTCCTGATGGATTGGATCAATCACGCTTGACTGAATCCTGATTGATTGGTCAATCACGCTTGACTGACTCCTGATGGATTGGATCAATCATGCTTGACTGACTCCTGATTGATTGGATCAAGCTGGACTGAATCCTTTTAGGTTCGATCAATCAAGCTTGAGTGACTCCTGATGGATTGCATCAATCACGCTTGACATAATACTGATTTATTGGATGACACAAGCTTTAACGGATCCTGAATGATAGGATCAATCACGCTTGACTAACTCTTGATGTATTGCATCAATCAGGATTGACAGAATCCTGATTGATAGGATCACACAAGCTTTAATGTATCCTGATTGATTGCATCAATCACGCTTGACAAAATCCTGATTTATTGGATCTCACAAGCTTGACTGAAACCTGAATGATTGGATCAATCACGCTTGACTAACTCCAAATTGATTGGATCAAACACTCGTGAGTGACTCCTGAATGACTGGATCAATCACGCTAGACTGAATCATTTTACGTTGGATCAATCAAACTTGATGTACCCCTGATGGATTGGATAAATCATGCGTGACTGACTCCTGATGGATTACATCAGTCACGATTGACAGACTCCTGATTTATTGGATCGCACAGGCTTGACTGAATCCTGAATGGTTGGATCAATCACTCTTGACTGACTCCTGATTGATTGGATCAATCACGCTTGACGGAATGCTGATTGATTGGATCAATAACGCTTGACTGAATCCTGATTATTGGTGAATGACCCTTGAGTGACTCCTGATTGATTGGATGAATCACGCTTTACACACTCCTGATTGATTGGATCAATCAGGCTTGAGTGACTCCTGATTGATTGTATTAGTCACGTAGGACTGAATCATTTTACGTTGGATCAATCAAGCTTGAATAATTCCTGATGGATTGGATCAATCACGCTTTACTGACTTCTTTCAATTTGGATTAATCACACTTTATTGAATCCTGATGGATTGAATCAATGTCGTTTGACTGACTCCTGATTGATTGGATCAATCATGCTGACTGATGGTGATTGATTGGTCAATCACGCTTGAGTGACTATTGATATATATGGATAAATCAGGCTTGACTGTCTCCTGATGGATTAGATCATTCAAGCTTGGCTGATTCCTGATTGTTTGGATCAAGCACGCTTGACTCACTCCTGATTGATTGGATTTATCACGCTTGATTGACTACTGATTGATTGGATCTGCCACGCTAGACTGAAACATTTTAGGTTGGATCAATCTAGCTTGAATGACTCCTGATGCATTGCATATCAAGCTTGACAGACTCCTGATGATTGGATGAATCAT
>NW_025927323.1:0-27132 GCF_016906955.1 Phacochoerus africanus
TACAACAAGTAACAACAGCAACAACAACACAACCAAAAAAGTTCACTTAAAAGTGAGCCAAACAAGGGGGAGGGGTGGGAGTGGGATGGACTGGGAATTTGGGCTTAATAGATGCATACTATTGCCTTTGGAATAGATAAGCAATGAGATCCTGCTGTATAGCACTGGAAACTATATCTAGTCACGGTGGAGCATGATAATGTGAGAAAAAAGAATGTGTATGTGTATGTGTGACTGGGTCACCCTGCTGTACGGTAGAAAATTGACAGAACACTGTAAACGAGCTATAATGGAAAAAAATAAGAATAAAAAAAAAAGTGAGCAAAACATATGAACAGCTATCTTCCCAAAGAGGATATACAGATGGTAAATAAGCACATGAAAAGATGTTCCACGTCATTAGCCATTAGAGAAATGCAAATTAAAACCACAAAAAGTATCACTGCACGTTTATCCGAAATGGCTAGAATGAAAACTAGACACCAAATGCTGACAAGGATGCAGAGAAACGATCTCTCATACCTCGCTGGTGGGAATGTAAAATGGTACAAATGTTATGGAAATTTGTTTGGCAGTTTCTTATAAAATCAATTAGGCAACGGCAGTCTGACCCAGCAGTTACACTCCTGGGCATTTAGCCCGGAGAAATGACAACTTACATTCACATAAAAACCTGTACACAACAATTTATAGCAGTTCTGCTTGTAATAGTCAAAAACTGGAAACAACCCAGGTTCTCTCTACGGTGAATGGTTAGACTGTGGTCCCCCCACACCAGAAATACTACTCGCAGCTTAAGAAAAAGAGAGAGCTATCGATACACCCAGCTGTTTGGATGAATCTCCAGGGAATTTGCTGAGTAAAAAAAAAAAAAAAACACTTTTTACAGTGAAAATCTATGTATGTGATATTAATATACTTTAAAACATATTTATTTGGGACCTGAGGAAGGCTTCTCAGTAGAAAATGGTGCTCTTTGCAGCATTCATAGAATGGTGTCTAACTGTAAATTAATATTAAAATCATGTCCAACAACAGGGAAACGTCAAAGTGAGTGATGGCCCGCCCTCCAGATGAGGTCTTCCACATGGCATCCATTAGTAACTCACAGACAGGGTAAAGAAGTAGGGGAGGTTAGGTGTGACTTCTAGTGGCCTCAAAAAAAAAAATCCAACACTAGGAGTTCCCTTTGTGGCTCAGTGGGTTAAGGACCTGACCAGTATCCATGAGGATGCAGTTTGATCCCTGGCTTTGCTCAGTCAGTTAAGGATCGGTGTTGTGGTGAACTATGGTGTGGGTTGCAGATGTGACTTGGATCTGGCATTGCTGTGGCTATGGCATAGGCTGGCAGCTGCAGCTCTGATTAGACCCCTAGCCTGGGAACTTCCATATGCTGCAGGTGCTGCCACTAAAAAAAAAAAAAAAAAAAAAAAAAAATATACTATTTCAGCTGGATTCCCAGCATCACAGAGAGAACCACAATTTGGCAAAAATGTGGGCCTTTCTTTAGAGCCCCCATCCCACCCAGCCAGTCAGCACAGACCCTAGACTTCTTAAAAGGCTTGCTCAGCTTCCCTGTTTTATGGTCAGATGCACCCAGGGAGGAAAGAGGAAAACTTTGGACTCTGAGAACACTTGATCTTTTGTGCTGCCACTGTGGCATCCTTGCTGCAGGTGTCCATCCATCCATCTCCCTCCACCTGTGCACTCGCCACCTGTGCACCTCGCCCACCTGGGCGCCCCTGCCCCTGCAGATGTCCACGGCCAGCAAGTGAATTCAGCCAACCATGGAAGGAAGGGAGTGGGGAACCCCCAGATCTATGCTGCTTGTCAGTGGTGACAGGATTAAAGATGTCTCTTCCTTTTATCTTTTTTCTTATCTTTAGGGCCATGGCATATGGAAGCTCCCAGGCTAGGGGTCAAATCGGAGCTGCAGCTGCTGACCTACACCACAGCCACAGCAATGCCAGATCCTTAACCCACTGAGCGGGGCCAGGGATCGAACCCAAGTCCTCATTGATACTAGTTGGGTTCTAAACTCTCTGAACCACAACAGGACTCCCCTAGAAATGTTTTCTGAGACCTGAAGTCACAGCAGCCCATACTGGAATCACTGAAAGGCTCATGGTGGAGTGTCTCAGAGACCCTAATCATGGGGGATGCGGGGTTGCTCCCAGCAGCAGTTAAGGCATCACCTCTGTGACATGTGATGCTGAGCCAGCCCTGGGGGTTGAGGCGCAGCTCGGTCTGCAGCTTCCTATGTCCCAAGACAGAGAAGCATCAGGGAGGCTTGAGCAGGCCTTCACTGTGATCGTTTTCAGGGTGAACTGGCCTGGTCAGTAGAGGTGGGCATCTGGCAGCCTGGGGGGCTGTAAAGAGCCAAGGCCCCAAGGTCTGGCTTGGCTGCTGGGTCACTAGTGCCATGGTGCAACCTAAGAGCCCAGAACCAGGGCAGAAGTTCATTGAATATGTGCATATTGTCTGCAAATACTCCAGAGGTGAAGGAAGCAAAATAAGAGCAGAGAGGTCACAGCCATGCAAAGGGGGTGGGGGTCATACAAGGAGGCCAGGGGCCAAGGCCACACACCCACAGGACACTGGCCATGGGAGGGGCCTGCGGGATGCGGTCCGACAGTGCCCAGCACCTGCAGCTGACAGCAGCACGCACAGCTCATCCCTGGTTCTCACGGGCACCTGCCCTAAGGCAGGACACAGCCTCGCTGTCCTTGAAGCCTCCCTGGCAGCCATTCAGGGACAGCTGGGACTCAGGTCTCAGCACTGGGAGCTGATGGGAGGGGGCTCCTCCACCCTCCACCCCACATCCTATCACTCACAGGCCCAGCGGTCAGGTGTCGTCTGCAAGAGCTGCAGTTTACAGACGGCTCAGAGCTCAACTCGGGGCAGTCAGGCCCACGCAGCTAGCAGTTTGATTTAGGGGCTGCCCCCTGGATAGAACATGGCACCAGCGTTTCAGCTGTTTTAAACAGTACCATCATGGCATTAACGTTCATCAAGTTGTGCAACCATCACCACCATTTCCAAAGTGTTTTCATCACCCCGAACAGAGACTGTGTCCCATTAAACAGTAGCCCCCTACTTACCCCTCCCCCAGCCCCTGCTAACTTCTGATCTACCTTTTGTTTATATGGGTTTTGCCACTTCTAGAGTTTCATACAACGGTGATCCCTTTTGGCGTCTAAACTTATTTTGCTCAGCATGGTGTTTTCAAGACCATCCGTGTTTGTAGCAGTGTCAGCGCTTCATTTCCCTCTGTGGCTGAGGAAGATCCCCTTGCATGGATGGACCAATTTGTCTGTCCATTCACCTGGATGTTTGCTCCCATCTTCCAGCTACTGTGCATAATGCTGCTCTGAAACACTGGCTGACAAACACCTGTGGAAGCTGCCTGCTTCCATTGTTTTAGTATATACTTAGGAGCGGAATTGCTGTAATTCCAGCATGGTAATTCTATGTTTAACTTTTTTGAGGCCCTATCAAACTGTTTTCCACAGAGTTGGCACCACTTTCTGTTCCCACCAGCAGTGTACTTGGTCCCCGTTTCTCCATATTCCTGTCAACACTTGTTCTTTCTGACAACAGACATCCCAGCCCTTGCCATTTTGGTTGGCATGTCTCCAGTGTTTGTTGGCTGTTTGCCTTCTTTGGAGAAATGTCTATTCAAGTCCTTTGCCCATTTTTTGTTGTTTAGTTGTAGAATTCTTTCTATAATCTTGATATTAAACCCTTATCAGATATGTGATTTGTAACTATTTTCTCCAGTTCTATGGGTTTTTTCACTCTATTGATAATGCCTTTCAATGCACAGAAGTCTAATTTTAATCAAGCCCAGTTGGTCTATTATTTATTTATTTATTTATTTATATGTCTTTTTGCTATTTCTT
The DNA here is from genome assembly GCF_016906955.1 of Phacochoerus africanus. Taxonomy (NCBI): domain Eukaryota; kingdom Metazoa; phylum Chordata; class Mammalia; order Artiodactyla; family Suidae; genus Phacochoerus; species Phacochoerus africanus. The sequence goes on from NW_025927323.1 coordinate 3,903, forward strand.
TGGGCCATTCCCACGGCATATGGAGGTTCCCAGGCTAGGGGTCAAATTGGAGCTGTAGCCATCGGCCTACGCCAGAGCCACAGCAACGCGGGATCCGAGCCGCATCTGCAACCTACACCACAGCTCACGGCAACGCCGGATCATTAACCCACTGAGCAAGGGCAGGGACCTAACCCGCAACCTCATGGTTCCTAGTCGGATTCGTTAACCACTGAGCCACGATGGGAACTCCTGGTCTATTATTTATTTATTTGTTTGTTTATTTTGCTTTTTGGGCTGAACCGGTGGCATGTGGAATTTTCCAGGCTACCCCACAGCCACAGCAGTGAAGGATCCAAACCTTGTCTGTGGCCTACACCACAGCTCACAGCAATGCTGGATCCTTGACCTACTGACCAAGACCAGGGATCAAATCCATATCCTCATGGATACTAGTCAGATTCGTTACCGCTGAGCCACAACAGGAACTCCTGGGTGGTCTATTTTTTTAACTTGTGTGTATGTTTTCAGTGTTGTATCCATGCCAATTCAAGGTCTTGAATATTTGACCCCCTGTTTTTTCCTAAATTTTATGATTTAGCTCTTAAACTTAGTCATTGATCCATTTTGAGTTTGTTTTCTATATGGCGTGAAGTAAAGGTTCACGTTCACCATTTTGCATGTAGCTGCCCGGTGTTCCTGCTATCATTGTTGACTAGACTGCCCTCTTCACCTCGAGTGGCCTTGGCACCCTTTTCTCAAATCAGCCAAGGGTTTATTTCTGGGCTCTTGCTCACATCCCATGTGTCTGTCCACACACCAGGACCGCACGCGTAATGACTATCGTTTTGTGATGTGTTGAGATTGAGAGGTGTGAGACCCACAAGCTTTGTTCTTTTACAAGGTTGTCTTGGCTGTTCAGAGTCCCTGTGTTCCATATGAATTTTAGGACAGATTTTTCATTTTTGCAAAATGTGTCATTAGGTTTTGATAGGCCATCCTAGTGGGCTGAGCATGCTGGCAGATTCTGCCTTTGAGGAAATCCCGGCACCAATATTTTGGGAGAGAGTGTGAAGGCTTCAGTAAAACTTGTCAAACTCAGACTCAAGGCACTTTTCATTCTGGTGCCTTAGGGTTTAAGCAGAAAAGGTTAGAGTTTTTATTTGAACTATTTTACATTTATAGAAAAGCTGCAAAAATTAGCTCAGGTTTCTACATCCCCTCTCCCAACTTCCCCCTCATGTTACCATCGTACTGTGATTAACACAGTGAAACCAGGAAACCAGCTCTGGTCCTGCACGTTAACTGGGTTGGAAGCCCCCCTCAGATGCCCCCAGTTCCACGGACGGTTCTCTGCCAGGATGCTTTCGAGCCACACCACAGCTGCTCTGTGCTTCTGCAACATGTCTCCCATCTGTCTTTGCCTCAGAGATGCTGACACTTCAGAAAGGGTGTTTCTCAGCCTGTGACAATCTACCCACCTGACACAGCCTTTCATGCATGGCCTTGTATGTCACTGCACAGCCATCAAATGCTGTTTCCCACAGCTTCTCAGGCTAGTTCCTATCACCTTCCCACCACCCCCGCCCCTTGTGAGGCTGCTGTACCCACATGCCATAACCTGTTACTGTTTTCCTGTGCCACTTGAGTTTTGTTTCATCCGTGACGGAAACGTGGAGCATGTGGCCCCGGAAGGGGCCAATCTTCCTGAGTGTCACCTGCCCAATCCACAGACATCTGTTGTGCTCTTTACGCCTCACCTAATGCAGAGTTTGCCTACTCTACAGGTGCCTTTGGCCATTCATCCTGGAAACCACTCCAGGTTCAGGTTTAGGTTAGGTACTTCTCGACATGGAGACCTTCCTGGTTCTGCTGCAGCTGCCGCGCCCCCACTGTGTGAACCACGGTGTTTATTCCGTCTCTCTCCTTCCGCATGGCCGTTGGGTTTGTGTCTGATGTTTTGCAGTTGCAAACAATGGTGCACTGACTCACCTCTGCAGGTGTGTGTTATATTTCCTGGGGGTTGACTCCCAGAAGTAGGACGGCATTTGTGTAAAGTGCTCGGGTGTGCCAATTCCCTCTGGGGGCGGGACCAGGCTCACTCCTATGGTGGAGTGTGGTTTTCCTCACAGCCAGGCCAACACTGGGTGTTGTGGGTTTTTCAGATTTTTGCTAGTCTTGTGGGTGAGAAATGATATCTCAGTGCATCTTAACTTGTACATCTCTAATGATAAGTGTGTGTGAACATTTCTCCTGTACAATGGAGGGCAATTTTTAGCTCTTTTTTTTTTTTTTTCATGCTTGCCTGTTCATGGTGTTTTTTTCCATCTTTTGTGGGGTTTTTGGTCCTTTATCTCCCAGTTTTTAAAGAGTTCTTTATATTTAGTTTTCTCTTCATAGCTTTTCTTTTTCAAGCTGGCCCTGACTATTCTTGCATGAATGAACTTCAGTGTTAATGGGTTTAACTGCCCCTGGAGGTGCCCTGCTCCCTCTGACAGGTCCCAGTACATGGGGTTGGTTGGTGTCAGGGGCTCCCTGGAGAAGCCAGACCCTGTGGTCCCCACTCTAACACCACCAGTGACTCACACATGAGTCTACACCGAAAGTCAAGTTATGTGTATACATTCTTTTGCAGAAGGTATGGATGATTAATCACTTGCTTAATAAAATTGATTTGAAAAAGAAATTACCAATTAAGAATTGTCATGATTCAAAAGTAAAAATTCAATTATCTGGAAAGTTTGCTTTGGTATATGTTCACTTTCTGTCTAGGTAACTGAGATTTGCTGTCTGGTGCCTGCGAGGAGGCCGACTGCTCTTACCGGGGGAACTAGGGTCCTGCTGGTCTTCTCTGGGGACATGGTGGAGGCCTCAGGTCTCCTTCTCCTTCTGGGGACCAGCTTGGGGACACGCAGAGAGCCCAGGGCTGGAGCTGGAGCTGGAGCGTGGAGAGTCTGGGGCTGTCTGGGCCAGCTCTGTGCCTCCTAGCTGCAGCCCCTATTCACTGGGTGGGGGGTACAGGTCCATGCAGGGACCACCCCTGCACCCTTGCATGACCAGCAGAGGGTGGGAGGGTAGCTGCTGTGATCATGAGAACTTCAAGCCATCTCCTTTCTGTTCCCTGCATTTAAGCAGAACTTTCCTGTAAAGACATCTGCTCCGGGGTCGGTGTCCACGGCCAGGCTAGACTAGAGGGATGGCCTCTTAGGTCTGAAAGAGCCCTGGGGCCCACGGAGGGCTCAGCTCTACCAGAGGACCTGGGGATGCCAGTCACTTAGGACAGCAGCTCTCAAACTTCTCAGTCTTAGGAATCATTTAGGCCACATTGGAGAGCTCTTTTGATGTAGGTTTAGAAATCGAGGTGCAGGGACAAGCCTGCAGGGGTTGGGCTTGAGCACTGCCCTGGGTCCCTTGACTCACTGAGGGGAGGGCCTGAGAGTCATCAGGGGCAAGAGTGCACTGGGTGGATTTTGGAAATGCAGCAAAGAAACAGGAGGTGTTAACACCTCCCTCCCTCCGGATCCTGATCTGTTTCCTCCAGACCGCAGGCCCCCAAACACGCGGCACAAGGGTCTGCCGCAGCTCCAAGCACTTGATGAGCGGGGGCCCCCTCCATAGAGAGGCTCTCTCTTCTCCAGGCGCCAGCTGTGAACAGCTATTTAAGAGGAAAAATGGATTTAACAGACATTTGCACACAAATGTACTAATTATAATCCTCTTACCTATACATTGAGACAGATTTAGCAGTTACAATTGTACTGGAACATAATATTCTTAAAACTCGGCATCAAGGCATGCGCGATGTACTTAAACCCACAAGGAAATACGAGCTGAGATTCTGCCTCTAAGACCATCATTGGTCCTGTGACTCGTGTCACCAAGTCCAGGGCCTGCGTGAGCCCAGTGGCGTGGGTCACCTAGAGGGACCATGGGGCTTACGTGGGGTCAGCTGGGCCCTAGGCAGCCGAGGTGGTGGGCAGGTGGCCTGAGCCACAGTGACTCCTTGGCTTCTGCCCAGTGGCTCTGTTAACCCAGAGGCTGCTAGCTTACAGGAGGGTTGCTTACGGGGAGGGTCAGCGGCTCAGGGGGCGGAGCTAGGGCGTGAGGGTGTGGCTAGGGTCTTGGAGCCGGAAGTCAGGCCTGGGAGCTGGGGGCTGGGGCTGGGGGCTGGGGGGCTGGGGGGCTGGGGGGCTGGGGGGCTGGAGGGCTGGGGGGTGGGGGCAGTGGGCAGAGCACAAAGAGGGCATGTTCCAGGAGGACACAATGTCCTGTCACTGGGTGCTCTGTGGAGCACAGGGCCGGGCACGGTGGAGACCCTGGTCCTGGAAGGGGGCGTCCAACTGTGAATTGTTCCTGCACCGATTAGAGGGAGCCCAGGGCGGGGGGTGGTCTTGGAAGAGGGAATAATGGGCAGTTGGAGGGAGAGCCCAGGATACAAGCTGGCCCCCAAAAGAATCCTTTCTCCCTAAAGCAAGAAAGACTCGTCAGCGGCCAAGAGGAGAGGCCCCGTGCTGGAGTCTAGAGGTAACAGCGCTTACGTTTATAGCTTGACACCCTCCAGTGTCTAACTCGCTGATGAGACAGAGAGGAGATAAGAAAAAGGACACATTCTGAAAAACTATTATATTTGCATTTATCTTGTCAAAACCCTACACTTAGCGAGGCAGTACATTTTGTAGACGGAGTGAGAAAACTGGGGAAAATTACAATAACCATCACGATGTAATTTAGTTGGTATTTGAAATAAATACAAGGGTTTCCCTGAAATAGAAGTTCTTAACCTGGGACCATGGGTCCATCTGACCTTGGCAGTTTTCAAAGGGTCCTTGGAACCCTGGACTGTGTATTTTATGAGGAAGTGAATTGTGTCTCCTGAATTCTCCAAGACGTCCATGACCCAACCAAGGTCAAGAAGCCGCTCCCTAAAAGAGGGATTGACTTGTCGTTTCAGGGGTTGGAGAAGCACCAACAGAGGGCTCCTGAGCTGGCACCAGCTGAAAGGGGCCCCTGAGATGAGCCCCGACGAGGGGAAACCGGCCAAGGGTAAGAGGGTCTTGCGTTGTGGCCCAGCCACCGCTGGGAGAAGAGGTGTCTGAATTAAACGGTCTCCTAAAGAATTGCAACATTGGACCCCTGAAAACACAGCAATTTCTAGGATTGAGGCTGCAGCTGTGGGGAGAAAGCAACTGGGGTGAACTGGCTTCCAAGGGGGGAGGGGGGCACCTTAGATGCCCTTCCTTGCAGGACAGCTCCTTGGAAAGAGACAGAGACAGGTGGGAGACAGAGGGACGTGGCCATGAGTAAAGAGTTGGGTGACAGCCAAATAATGAACTTGGGGCCCCAAAGAGCCTGTATCTACCATCCACTCCCTTCCTTGTCTCTCGGGGCCTAAGGCTCCAGCCAGCCTCATCCTCCCAGGGGCACAAAGGTCAGGGAGGTGTTTGTTCTAAGACCCAGACTGAAGGCTAAGCAGGTGGTCTAGGGTGCTAACCCCTTTGGGCGGAAACTGTAACCACCAGCCGCACCTGCCCCAGGTGTCCCCCAGCTGTTCTGTGTCCCTCCTCTGCCCCAGGTATCTCCCACCTACTCCCAGGTATCCACAGGTCCTCCAGGTATACCTCACCTGCCCCAGATGTCCCTCACCTGCCTGGGTCTCTCTCCTCTTCAGACCTTGCTGCTACTTCCCTCTTCCATCTTCTCACTTGTTCTTGCTTTTTTGCAAAATACCACAGTTCTCTTCTTTTCTGTTCTTATCCGTTATTTAGGGACCTGAGTCTGAAAGAGGCTAGAGATCATCTCATCCACTCTTTTGATTCACCAACTATACCCTGAGATGGGCATTTAAAGGAACTTTTAAGTAGCTATCCCTGGGCACCAGCCTTGAGGACTGGATCCTGTCTTCTGGCTCAGGCCTGGGTTTCCCACCTACGTAAAAGAATCTGCTGTACATAGCACTTGGCAGGCTTATGAGACTTTCACACATTTAGATACTGTGTTTTCAAAGAAATGCCCTCCCGGGCATGGTTCTCCTCATCAGCGCTCTGGCCTGAAGTGTGGAGGCGATGAGCGTGTGCTGACCCTCCAGGAGCTGGATGGTCCTGTCTCAGGGCTGTCCTGCCGCCCAGCACATCCCATCTGCTTGAGGAGGGAGGTAAAGTCTTAAAACTTGGCAGTGAAGGAGGGTGTGTAACTCGTCTTGGTGTTTCTCAAGCTTGTACCTAATTGAGGCTCTTACCTAAGTCTCTCCTGCTACATTTGGATGTGACTTAACGGTTGTTGGGAATTTCAGCTGTGAGTCTAACTGGTTTCAACGCCCACGTTGTCAGCGGTGTTTGCAAAGTGAAAAATTAGTAACTATGAGTTTATAGAACAAACCCAAATCTGTGGCCACAATAGTGTAAAGGAAACAAACTTCCACAAGAATGTCTCACTGATGGACAAGAGCTGAGCAGGTCAAAGGTGCCGTATAAATGAGTGAGTAGTGGATAGGTCAGGTCAATGTCAATGTCCAAAAAAAAAAAAAAAAGAGTAATTTGGCCCATTTGGTCAAGACCAGCGTGTAGGTTCTGAGTGACAGCTGTGACTGGAAATAGCACAAAGCCAGGTGCACAAACACAAAGCTGAGTCCTTGGCCTGGGCCCTCTATCCAAGGGTGTGCCAGCCTTTGTCTAAGAGCAGTTGGCAGAGGCCAGGAAGGGACAGGAAAGTGGGGAGGAGGGGACCCACAGCCGTGGTCCAGGATGTGAATATCCAGCACAGAAAGGCCACAGCAGCGGGACCAGGGAGCCGGCATCAGAGGCCTGTGCCTTATGGGGCTGAGGGGCAGTGAGCTAAGGTAACAAGGTATGGCTGCACGGTGGGGCTTTTATCTCAAAACCTTCATGTTAAGGCATAGGGTGTAAGGTCCCCTGCCAGGCACCTGCTGTACTCTATGGATTAAAATGTGAATCTCATTCAAAAACACCTGGTCAGAAACACCCAGATAAATGGCTGACCAAAATATCTGGGGATCCCACAGCCAGTCCAGTTGACACATAAAATAAGCCATTGCACAAGCATAAGCAATGGTAATGTTTCCATAAATGAAAATGGAGGCTGTGTGTTCTTTTGCATTCTGCTTTGTGAGGAGGGAAGTAACATCATCAGAATGATTTTTTTGTTGGTTTGGGTGGAGGTTTTTTGGACAGAGGGACTGGTTTTTTTCTAATTCTTTTTAGGTGAAAAACTCCAAACAGACAGAAAAGTTGAAAGAGTAGTACAGCATAGAAGTACAGCCATGTGTGAAATGTGTGTGTGTTCATAAATATATGAAATAGATGAACCATTTGGAAGAAGTTTACAGAAATAAAGACAATTATCCATGACTAGTTTAGCATGCATCTCCTAAAAATAAGGTCATTCTCTTTCACAACCAAAGTCCATTCTAACACCTTGTCCTGAATCTGTGTGTTGTTGGGTTTTTGGATAAAAGTTGAATCAAGGTATATACACATCACATGGTTGCTGTGCCACTTGATCTCCTTCACTCTAGACTCTGGAACACCGCACCCACCTCTTAGTATTATCATCGACGCCGAAGGTCCTAGGGTCTCCATCCCCCACATTCTTTGGCCCTGGATGGGGCCTGGGCATCTGACTAGAGCTTGTACTTGACCCTCACCGCGGCCAAGGTCCCTGACGTCAGGATGGCTGCTACGTGTCACTACTGGAGGAAGGGGCTGCTTAAGCAGTAAAGTCATTGCAGGAGGAACACCTGTTTGTAAAGCCCCTCCCCCATCCCAGGGACCTGGTAGCCAGCGCTGTGCTATATCCCGTCCTCCCTTGGTCGACAGTGTTTTTCCCTCCCTTCCTCTCTTGACAGCTGTGTAGACTCACGAACTTCGACTTACTCGTGTTGTCAGTAAGTCCAGTCACTGTGTGTAGCCTTTCCAAGTCTGCACGCTCGCCTGCGTCTCTGACAAATGCCCTTTCACACAGTGGCTCTGCTTTGCTTTCTGGCACAAGGTGTCCTGCCTCACCTTGGACTTGGCCTGCCTCCCTTTGGAAATCAGCCACTTCTAGAGAGAAACGGGTCCTAGCTGGGACCACCTGGTTCCTAGGGGTTACGTGCATTTCCAGTAGAAAGGAAGACATCTAGCTGTCTGAACCTGGAGTTCCCCTCGTGGTTCAGTGGTAAAGAACCTGGCTAGTATTCAGGAGAATGCAGGTTTGATCCCTGGCCCTGCTCAGCGGATTAAGGATCGGCGTTGCTGTGGCTGTGGTGTAAGCCGGCAGCTACAGCTCAATTCGATCCCTAGCCTGGAAATGTCTATATGCCATGGGTGTGGCCCTGAAAAGACACACACACACACACACACACACACACACACACACACACGCACACACACACACACGCACACACACGCACACACACGCCCCAACTGTCTGAACCATTCTTCTGAGCAGATGGAATGTTTCTTATTCAGTAGAACTATCTGGGCTTCATAAGCACCTAGAGGTAAATTAGCCCTTGTCCAGGCTTTTTGATCTCAAATCCCTAAGAGGCAGAGGTTGAACCGAGGGGTCTGAGTGAGAACTTGCACGTTATTGCCAAGGTTCTGGGTATAGGAGGTGGGGATTTCACAGCTGTGAGTAGAGTCCACAGGCTGCTGGAGTCGAGGACAGATGTTCCCTGAGAATCGGGTGGAATGTAGGTGAAGACTGCTATTACAATTCTGAGTCATCCTGCAGAGACTGGAGCCACGTTCAATGACTATTATTCTACCAATAATTTTAGAAAAATATCTGTTTAGAAATCAGGGTCAATGGACACCCAAAACATCTGACTGTTTGCATGTTTATATTTAGAAACAGTTTCCAAAAACTTTAGGAAGATGCTGAATGGCTTCAGTATGAACACCCTAGATGCTTAGTATATCTCATTTAAGTAAATTGGGTAAAAATCTTAGAGGAAAAAAAACACATTGGTTTTATTTTGTTGAACTTGTTTCCAGAACTGGCAGAATTTCTATAAAATGATCTTTTTTTTTTTTTTTTTGTCTTTTTAGGGCCACACCCCACAACATATGGAAGTTCCCAGGCTAGGGGTCCAATTGGAGCTGCAGCTACCAGCCTACACCACAGCCTCAGCAACAGCAGATCTGAGCCACATCTGCGACCTACACCACAGCCCATGGCAATGCCAGATCCTTAACCCACTGAGAGAGGCCAGAGATCGAACCTGCATCCTCATGGATACTAGTTGGGTTCATTACTGCTGAGCCACAATGGGAACTCCCTAAAATGATTTTATTATAAATCGCAAGATTAGCAAATATTTTGTAGCTTGCTTTCAGAACCTTGGAGGCTTCCAGTTCTAGGAGGATGGTGTAGATGCCCTTTCCTCTGTCCCTCCCGTGAGTACAACTAAAATCCCTGGGTGTCAGATGTAAAACAAACATGAGAAGATCCGGAAGCTGGAGGGAAAAGGTAGACAGCCAGGGCTGGACTCAAGAAACCCCACCATGGGGAGTTCCTGGGGTGCTGCAAACTTCCAACTAGGAGCTGGAGAAGCCGATGGCCCAGAGGCATGGAGGGAATCAGACAGCAATGCCCCCTCCCAGAAAGGCCAGGAGAGGAGCATCCTCACCAGGGGAGCACCTGTGGGCAGTACTCACTCCAGCCAAGCAGTGAAGCCCCACCCCAGCAAAGGGCGAGTGGGTTCCCCAGGCCTCCACCTCCAGGGCTGGATGGAGTCAGCCTGCCTCCTATGGGGGTGATGTCCATGACTCCCACCAGTTCCCAAGGGTCAGCAGAGTCCAGGTGGGGAAGCTGCCAGATGAGATGACACCTTGCCCTCACCTGCCGGGTCAGAGTCACAGGAAGCCAGCAGGAGGTTTAAATAAGAGCCAGGCTCCTAACACAATACCCTGAGTGTCCAAGCTTTGTTAGAAAATCAGTGATCATAGGGAGAACCAGAACGATTTCAAAACAAATGATAAAGGACAGTCAATAGACACCAACACCAAGATGACAGAGGTCTTAGAATTACTGGGCAAAGACTTTTAAAGCAGCCATTGTAAAAACACTTCAGTGAGCAATTACAAACACACTTGAAACACATGGAAAGATAGTCTTACAGAGAGTGAGAAAGTTTCAGGGAAGGAACAGAAGACATCAAGAAGAACAGAAGGGACATTTTAGAACCAAAATGTATGAAAAGTGAAATGAAAAGCTCAGTGGATGGAATCAAGGGCAGATGGAGAGAGAGATGAAAGAATCAGTGGCTGGAAGATTGAACTCGGAAATTGTCCCGTCTGAGCAGAGAGAGAAAATAGACCAGAAACGGAACAGAGCCTCGGGGACCTGAGGGATTAACAAGATCCAGCATTCATGCCAGCAGAGTCCTGCGAGGGGAGGGGAAAGTAGCTGGGCTGAAAAGTGCTTGAAGAAATAACGACTTAAAACTTCTCAAATTTGGCAATAGAATATAAGTCTAAAGATTTAAGAAGTGAATGAGTTCTAAATAGTGTAAACCACAAAAGCTCCATGCCAACTCGTCCTAATCAAACTTCTGAGAACTAAAGACAATGTAAAATCTTGAAGGCGGAGAGAAAAGACACCTTCCTTACTGGGGGCAGTGGCTTTCCCATCAGAAACCGTGGAGGCCAGAGGGTATGAAATGTGTTTGTGGTGTTAAAAGAGAAAACCTGTAACTCAGAATCTAAAAGGCAGCAAAAAATATCCTTGACGAATAAAGGTGAAATCAGAACTCTCTTAGATGAAGGAAAACTAAGAGTGTGTACCCAGCAGACCTCCTCTTGAATATTAGCAAATTGGAATTTCCCTGAAGAGAAAGGAAACCGTAAAAGAAGGAATCTTGAAGCATCAGGGAGGGACAACATAGCAAACAAAAATAGGAGTAAATGCGATAGACTTTTCTTCTCCTCTTGAGTTTTCTAAAATATGTTTGATGGTGGGAAGAAAATTTTATAACACTTTCTGATATGATTCTAAACATATGTAGGGGAATTATTTAAGACAGTTATAAATGGGGCATGATATAGGTATGTAAAGAAAAGTTAGGGGTCCCACTTCTCTCAAACTGGTAAAGCAGCACCACCAGTAGACGGTGATAAGTTCTGTGTATATAACACAACACCTAAAGCAACTACTAAGTACACACAAAAATGCTGTAGATGAGTCAAGATCGAATTCTTTTTTTTGTTCTGTTTTGTTTTCTCTTTTTAGGGCCATAACCATGGCATGTGGAAGTTTCCACGCTAGAGGTCGAATCAGAGCTGTAGCTGCCGGCCTATACCACAGCCACAGCATGCCAGATCCAAGTCATGTTTGCCACCTACACCACAGCTCACGGCAATACTGGATCCCTAACCCACTTGAGCAAAGCCGGAGATTGAACCCACGTCCTCATGGATACTAGTCAGGTTCATTGCAGCTGAGCCACAACAGGAACACCCTCAAGACTGAATTCTAAAGTATATTCAAGCAATCCACAAGGAGACAGGAAAAATAAAACAGAACTGAAGAACCGAGAACAGAAAACAAAAAATAAGATTGGAGATTATATCAATAATTACATTATTACATATCAATAATTCTATTACAATCAATAATTACATTGATTGTTACAAATGGTATAAACAAAACTAATGCCAATTAAAAGGCAGAGATTGACAAAATAGATGTAAAAAGATGAACCATTTATATGTTTATCTATAAGAAAGTCACTTCAAATTTAACGATAGAAGCAGGTTGAAAGTAAAAAGAATAAGATATATCATGCAAAAGAAAGTTTTAGTCTTTGATAAAATAGGTAAGGGGCAAATAAAATTGTCAGAATAATAGGAATGTTATATAATAATAAAGGATAGATGCACTAAGAAGACAAAGCAATCCTAAATGTGTGCGTGCCACACAGCAGAGCCACACAGCATGTGACAAGTGATAGGGTTGAAAGCAAGTTTGAGATTTAGCACAATTCCTATCAAAATCCCAGTGCAGGAGTTCCTGTCATGGCTCGGTGGTTAATGAATCTGACTAGGAACCAAAAGGTTGAGGGTTCGATCCCTGGCCTTGCTCAGTGGGTTATAGATCCAGCATTGCCGTGAGCTGTGGTGTAGGTTGCAGACATGGCTCGGATCCCATGTTGCTGTGGCTCTGGCATGTGTAGGCCGGCGGCTACAGCTCCGATTTGACCCCTAGCCCGGGAACCTCCCTATGTCATGGGAGTGGCCCAAGAAATGGCAAAAAGACAGAAAAAAAAAAATCCCAGTGCAATATTTTGTAACTATAGACAAAATTATTCTAAAATTTATATGGAAAGGCAAAGGAACTCGAAGAGGTAATAAAACTATTTGGGGAAGAAATAAAGTGGAAGAAATTGGTCCACTCACTTTTGAGACTTGTTAAATAGCTATTATCATAAAGCTATTATGGTTGGAGAAACATCTACAAAGATCAAGGGAACAAAATAGAAAACCCAGAGTCAGATCCACACAAATATGCTCAGCTGGCCTGTGAGCCCAGTTTATGAACTCTTCATGAAACCTCAAAAGAGACCCAGTAGGGGGAAGAAAGTTTTTTCACCAAATGGTGCTGGAACAATTAGATGTCCACAGGCCAAAAAAGTAAACCTTGACCAAAGTCCACACATCACACGAAAATTAACTCAAAATGGAGCACAGACTCAAATTTAACATGTGAAACTATACACTTTAGAAAATTTTTGGGATGTTGGATAAGGCACATCATTCTTGATACCAAAAGCACATTCAGAAAAAAAAGAAAAAAGAAATGGTAAATTAGGTTTTATCAAAAGTAAAAGCTTTTGCTGCTCTGGGTATTTATCCTGGGGTGGGAGGAACCTCTGAAGAAATGTTTATAGCAGCCTAGCACATAAGAGCCAAATCCTGGACCTAACCCAGATGTCCATCACCCTGTGAGTAGTTAAACAGCTGTGAGCATCCACGCCATGAATCCTGCAGTGCACCCTTGATTCGCAACAAGCCAGTGCATCTTCAGCGAATCATGTGGAGTGAAAAGAGCCAGTCATAAAAGGTTACCTCAGGGAGTTCCCGTCGTGGCGCAGTGGTTAATGAATCCGTCTAGGAACCATGATGTTGTGGGTTTGGTCCCTGCCCTTGCTCAGTGTGTTAACGATCCAGCATTGCCGTGACCTGTGGTGTAGGTTGCAGACGTGGCTCGGATCCTGCGTTGCTGTGGCTCTGGCGTAGGCTGGGCTACGGCTCCGATTAGACCCCTAGCCTGGGAACCTCCATATGCCAAGGGAGCGGCCCAAAGAAATAGCAAAAAGACACAAAAAAAAAAAAGTTACCTCACTGTGTGGATGCCTTTATACACCACTCTTGGGATGACGGGAGCATCTGCACAGAGCACAGACCAGGGGTTGCAGGTTAGGTTTGGGATTGGGCTGGGAGGGGTGGAGATGGGGGGGTTGCCTTGGGGATGGATGCTGTGTCTGGACTATGTCAGTGTCAGCATCCTGGCTACAGTTCTGCCAGATGCTGCCACTGGAAAAATTGGGCAAAGGGATCTCTACAATCTCAAAACTGAAATTTTAATTTTAAAAAACCTTTGGGGCAACTATGTGCAGCTCTGCTATATACAGCATGCCTTCTGGAGAAGAGGTATTAGTTACCAAATTTTTATGTGTCTTGGAGATTTGGAGATCAGATGTGGTTCTCATAAATCATAACTGAAAATAATCATCAATCTTTCTGTCAACAGCATGGCTAAAAATAGATAGAATTAGCAAGGTTTTGGTTCTCTTCACATATACACTTTAGAAGCCTTTTGTAATTTGTGCAACTTTGGCATATAGAAAGTAAATGGATTTCAGGACAAAATAGTCAAACACATATGAATTTAACAATCAGAAAGAAATTATTGGAATGATCCTAATAGTACTTACCTTTAAGACTGTGAAATCTCCTAGGAATCATGAATTGTTTAAAATTAGTTCTTTACCTTTGGCTCTTTGTTTTTAAGCCATAGATAATTTTCATCTTAATTCATATGATGTTTGTCTGGGTGGGACAGTAAAAATGGAGTAACAACAAACACAGTGGCTCACCAGATACAACCTGTGTTCTCTTTATTGTCAGGAGGTTAGCTGGGTTTTGGTTTTAAACCAGCTGGTCACAGTGGTTGGTGGGAGAAAAGCATTTCTCATTCAGATCACTTTTCCATCTTGCCACATGGCCTGCTTTTTGTGTTCATCTCAAAGGTTAAGCGATTTGACTCTAAAGCAGAGTGAGGATCTGGAAAGAGAGGAGACAGGGTGAGAGATCGCAGTAGTCTTTGTGGAAGGTCTGAGTCATGGACCCCTTGTCCCACAAACTCTAGGGCAGCTGACTTCAAGAAGGGGTAAGAAGGTGGCCTGTGAGCCCAGTTTATGGGAACTGGAAGCAAAGCTGCAGGAGGGAATTTCTCACTGGGTTAATTATCTTGCAACATTTACGGTGTGAAATAATGTTTTAGACTCTAAAGCCAAGATCAAATGCCCACTTTTTGGCGGTAGCCCCCAGCCCCCAGGGCACTCAGGGAACCTGGTCCTCACAGCTGGGTCATGTCCACCAGCATCTAAATGGTCTCTGACTTTTGTTGCTTCTTTCCTGGCTCAGATGCTTTAACAAGCTGTTTACTTGCTAAGACTGGTGGGTTGGGACGGGATCTCTGACCCTCAGGCTGGGTAACCAGGTGGAGCATCCTGCGCCCTGGAGGGGCTAGGCTGCAGACCCCTCGCAGCCCTTGTGCACAAGGTGCTGCATGTCCCTGGGGGCCCTGGTCCAGAGAAGCCCCTGAGCCTATCATGTGAAGTCCAGGGGGCCTTGTGTGCCTTGACACCCCTAGCTGCCACCAGGGGTGCCCCACAGAAAACCTGAGCAGTTCTAACGCTGAGGTGCAAATGTCTTAGACCTCAGCAGCTGCTGCTCATCACGTTTCCCAGGAAGCCTCTGTGATACCAGGCAAGGACAAGGGCCAAGGGGTCAGGATAAATGTAGGTTCCCTCCTGGGCCAGACATGGGCTGGGCCTCATGACAAGTGGGGGCTGCAGCCGGGGGTCTTCATCTCGGGTCTGGCCTTGTGTGCACTCCAGCCAGGGGAGGTGGAGTTACTTGGTCTGGAACCTACAATGAGCTGGACAGAAGTGAGGGGGTGGATGGCCAGCCCAGCTCTGGGCCCAGTTTTGAATTCAGGGTCCTCAGAACCACCTGCATGTGTGTACACGTAAGTGCACCTATGCGTGCATGTGTGTGTGTGTGTGTATGCACTCGTGCCCACAGATGTGGGCTGATGTTGGAGGGACAGCGAGCATTGCTGTTGGGAGGGCCTTGTGCCCAGGAGCCTCCCGCAGGATGTGTGGCTGCCTGGGTCCGGCCAGCCCGGCTGGCAGCCCCTCCTCCTCCAGCGTGGGCTGTGAGCAGCCAAGTGCAGGGTCCAAGCTCTTCCCCTTCCATCTCCCAAGAGTCCTTAGTCATGTTTCCTAAGTGGGCCTGCATTTCAAGTGAGGAAATAAAGATCTTCCTAATGTCCTACCATGAAATGCTGCTCCTCAGCCCTGGTCTCTGGTGGGCAGGCTGTGAAGCCACTCAGGGGTCCTTGGGGCGGGGGGTGTTCTCTTCCTCCACAGCCCCCAGCCTTTCCCTCTGCTCCTCTTGGCTCGCACACTTCTCGAGGTTTATTCTGGAATCTGGCTGTCAGAGCTAACAGCATGTCTGCCGCCCAAAGAGCCTCCTGTCTGCCTGACAAATTGATGGGCCCTGACCTGCATGGGTGAGAAGGTGGCTGGCAGGTCAGAAACTGGGTGTTGTGCGTGCCCAGCTGTGGTATTGGGGGACAGCAGTAAGTCCTGTGAAAGACCTAGCAAAGCAGCAAGATAGTGCCATTGCCATTTCTCTCCATAGCAGGAAATGGAAGGTTCCATTCTTGCATTACAGCACCTGGCCCAGGAGAGGCATTAAATAATCATTAGTTGAGTGAGTAAAAGAATGACTCAAAATGTGTTAGCATTCTCTTTTAGACAATTTCCCCTGTTTTCATGAAGTTCCAGGAACTCATGGGCTCTGGATGCAGAGCTGGCCTAACAATTCCCAAGGTCCAAGTTCAGATCCCTCCAGAGAGATCCTCAGACAGAGTCTCCAAAGCAAGTAGATGCTGGGGAAGTGACTCCAGGAAAACCAGCGTGGGGTCAGGAGTGACTCAGAGAAGGAGAAGCAGCATCCACAGTGTGGCCCCTCCTGGGGGCTGGGGGCCCTGGGTGCCATCACTGCTGTGAGAGCTCCCCTGGTGGTGCATGAAGGCGCCAGTTTCCCTGGCCTGTGCTGAGCAGGCAGGTGGATGCTGGTCCAGCAAAGAGGTGCTGACAGCAGGCCTGGGGGTGGTGGGGACCATGGATGTGGCGAACCCAACAGCATGGCTCCATCGGCCCAGGGATCTCATTTTAAAGGTCACCTTCTCCAAGCAGAAATCTGTCCCCTTGTTCAAGGGAAGAAATTTCTCCTAGAAAAGAATACTTCCCTTTTGGTGACACCCAACACTTTAACTCTACTAAAGAAGTTTTAGTCCAGTCCTTAATAATTTTAAGCCTAAATACAAATTAGTAAATTCAGTTACAGAATAAATATTTCCTCAGCTGTGGGCTGGCCTTCTGATATTTGAGACCCCATTCACATCTTGTGTTTTCTCTCCTTATTTTCATTTACACCATCCACTGACGCACTGCCCCTGCCCCTGCCCCAGGCCAGGGAGAGGCATCTCCAATGGCACCCACGCTCCCACCAGTTCTCTGCTGCCCAAGGCTCCAAGTGCCAGGGGTGCCCTTGGGGCAGGACCTGATGGAAACACGGGGGTGATGGGAAGACACCTCTCCTCCTTGAGCAGAGAGGCCGGAAGGAGCAGACCAGGCCACTGGCCTTTCCTCTGTGACCAAGTCCAGCCCCAGTTACCAACTGTTTCAGGGACTTGAGCCGAAACAGTGCAGCCTAGGGAGCGAGATGGAGGTTGTGCTGGACATGGTGCTGTCTTCCCCAAAAGGAGAAAGACAAAAGCATCCTTACTTCCTGAGCTAAAAAACCAAGTCCTACTGCACACATTCCTGTTAAGAACCAAAGCCTCCAGATTTGCCAGTAAAGCACCAGGCATGGCCTTTCCTCCATCCTATTTATCACTCTGAGCTTCTGCAGTGCCATATCTTCCATCTTTACCACATGTCTTTGTTTGGTGTATTTTTGCCTCTTCTTCTGAGACTCCTACTAAGAGTGTGCATAATTTTGCTTTCTTCTCTGAATGTGTCATGTTCTGTGATTCTGCCTTATGTGGACCCCTTTGGAGGGCTCCTGGGAGAGAGTACCTCAACCCAACCCAACCTCACAGCCTGTCAACCTGACCCAACCTGACACAGCCTGGCCTCAACTTCACCCAACATGACCTTAACCTGTCCAAACCTGACTTCAGCCTGACCCAACCTGACCTCAATTTGACACAATTTGACCTCAGCCTGACCCAGTTTGACCTTAACCTGATCTCAACCTCACCCAACCTGACCCTGACCTGACCAAATCTGACTTCAACCTGACCATAACTTGACCCAACCTGACCTCAGCCTGACCCAACTTGACTTCAATCTGACCCAATTTGACCTTAGCCTGACCCAGAATGACCTTAACCTGACCGCAATTTGACCAAACCTGACTTCAGCCTGACCCAACCTGACCTCAACCTGTCCCCACATGACCTTAACCTGACCCAACCTGACCTTCCCCACTTTCAGTCTCCTCTGTTCACTCCTAGAAGCTTTCTTATTCAGATCCTCTTGGTCTTTTTGGTAATGTCTCTCTTTCCTCTGGTGTTTGTAATTCCTTCCTTCATGTCTTTGTTTTTGATAATCCCATTATCTTAAGTGCCTGGGAGCCTGACTCTATTATTCCTATGTCTGCTGGTATTTGCTCATGTGGGATTTTGCCTTGTGATTTTATAATTTCAGTTTGTAAATTCATCTCCTTTGAAGCTTCAGATGTGCAAGCCTGTGAGTTCGTCCCTCCAAACCAGTAGTGCTGTTGGCAGTTGGGGCTGGGTCTGCCCCTTTCTGGGGCTCTTCTGCACATGCGCCATAGGGTTTCATAAGACCCCTGGCTTCTTCCCTCCAGGTGCCAGTCGCACCCAGTCATGACAACCAAAATTATCTCAGGCCTTACCAAGTACCCTGGCAGCAGAGTGGCCCAGTTGATTACGTGCATGGTCCCAGCACAAATTTCTGAGCTGTGAGTTTCAGAGACAGAGGTCTCAACTTCGAACCTATTGTGCAGGTTGGCTTTTAAATACATAGTCCCATTTTTAATGTAGAGCCAGGCAGAGAAATCTTATAATCTTATCCTCATGGGCAGGTTTTTTTTTTTTTTTTCCTAGCTTACCCTTTCACTAGGGTATAGGGGCCAATATCCTGCTTCCTGTGGCGCTAGTTCCAACTCTTCACCTCCTGCGTAATGGTTTACCAGTTTACTACCCATCGACAATGAACCAGTCTGAGAAACCCCACATCCTTGACAATAAAGTGTGTCATCAAACTTCCTCACCTATTTGAGATGTTTATTTTTGCTGTTATGAATGAAGTAGAGCATATTTTCATAGGTTTAAGGGCTATTTTTTTTCCTTACCGTAAATTGTCTGACAGTGTATACTGAGTTGTCGGTCTTTTTCTTAAAATCCACAAATGGCACTTAAATGCCTCTCATGCTCCATGCAGCAGATGGGGACACACTTCAGGGCTCTGGGCAGTGACTGTCAGTCTTATAAGAGAGAATTTGACTTAAAAACACTTTTGGAGTTTCCCAGTGGCTTAGTGGGTTAAGGATCTGGCATTGTCACTGCGGCGACTTGGGTTCAATTCCTGACCTGGGAACTTCTGAAGACAGAACACTTCAAAAAAACCACTTTGAAAGTAACGTATATGTTTATTTTTGTAAATGTATATTCTGGGGGAAGAAAACCCTCCACAATGAGAGTTGTAGGATCTAGCCAATTACCCAGTTATTTTAATGATTAAAATCCCTACCTACAAAGATTTGGAGCACACATCGGATTTTGCTACCAAAATCTGTCCTGCAGATATGTGCTTGGCTCCGTGGGGTTACCAGTGGAGGAACCAAGCCCTGTACAGGTGAGATGGTTTTGAGGCTCCATGCTGGTCATACCACCAGGGTATCCCAGGCTGAAGCCCCACTGACCCTGCACTTCCAAGGGGAGGACATGGGAAGCCCCCTCGGGTGCAGGCACACCTCTGCCTCAGCCCTGGGGCTGGCCTGTGCCTCATCTCTCAGCCCTGTGTACCCTGCTCCCAGGAGAGGCGGATCCCAGTCCAGTGGCCTCCAGGACAGGGCAGCTGTGAGCCCTGCGCATCCCAGAACCCAGACTCCTCCATCAGAGGAAGCAGCTCAGAAGATCTCTGCAACCAGCCCCCAAGACCTAAACAGCTAATTGCTTAGAAGTGAAATAAGGCCATCTCGGGCAGAAGGGGTCCAGCAGCAGATCCTACTGATCTGTGCAGAGTGAATGGTGGCTGTGGCGTTTCAGCACACACATGAAGCTGAACCCCAAGTCATGCAGCGAACCACGGTCCCCTGTTCCTTGATAGCTTCCTCCTTCCCACCCTTCACTGCAGTTCCATCACCAAAGGCAAGAAAGCCTCAAACTCCTGTGAGCTGCGCTGCAGCCCTGCCTGCTGGTTCTCCCCCACCTCGCCCCTCTCCTTCTATTTGATCCCCCCAAAACCCCAGGGTCAGGTGGCCATCTGGGTGTCCCCTGGGTGGTAGTAAAACTGACAGCCCTAACAGCCTGAACCTAGCCAGAAAAGATTGGGACTTGAACCCAGCCTAAAGCCAGATTGGGACGTAAACCCACCCTGTATCTGGGCTCACTAAGGTTCAGGTTCTTTATGACTCCATGCAGAAGGAATTCAGTGAGAAAATGATAGGCAAGAAACAGATTTATTAGGATAGGACGCTTGTGAGAGATGCAAGGAGACGGGCAAGGAAGCTTCTGCCCTGAAGATACGGTGGGCCACGGTTTTATCCTCCAAGGGGAGTGGGGGTTGGAAAAGCCCGCCTCTTCCTTTCTGGGAGTACTAGCTCCTCTTCAGTATCCTGTATCCGGTAAGGTGTGTATTCAAATCAGCTGAAGGGCGGTCTTCAAACTCTTGCCCTTGGTCTGAATCTGAATGTAGGTCCTCACCCCATGCCCCACCCAATGACCTGAGGCAATTCCTGCACCTCCACTAGTTAAGCAGAGCCTGCCTCATTCTGATGGTTTTCTTGAACTTACAGTGGCCTCCCAACATCCCCAGGTTTACCCTCTTATCTATGATCCCCTATTGGGACTTCTACAACTACCTGTGCCTACTCTACCCCTATCAGTAGGTCAAAGCTTTGCCTGCAATGCTTAGAGCATCAGGTTGCTAACAACAACAAAAGGTCTTGATCTTGGCAGCTGAGTAAGTTTCTCAGGCTTCAGTGCACTAAAGGTGCTCATTACAGGCATAGAACTAGATTTCACCCCAAGCCCAATACTCAGAGAATTGTCTGTATTTTTAAAAATTGAGATGAACTTCAGATAACATAATGTTTACATTTTAACCTACTTTAATGTGTACAATTCAGTGTTTTTAGGATTTTAACCATCACCACTATCTAATTCCAGAGCTTTCTCACAAGCAGTGAAGGAATCCCTGTACCCCCTAATTGGTCACCTCCCTCCCCAGCTCCCCCCAGCCCCTGGCAGCCGCTAACCTACTTCTGTCTGTGCAGATTTGCCTGCTCTGGACATTCCTATAAATGGAATCACACACTATGTGCCCTTTGTGTTCAGCATCTTCCACTTACATCATGTTTTCAAGGTCCATCTGTCCTTCAATCAGTGTCTGTACTTTGTTCCTTTTTGTGGCTGAGTTGTATCCCAGGATATAGATGGAGCACATTTTGCTTGTCTGTTGGTCAGGTGGACGGACAATTGGACTGTTCCCACATTCTGGCTACTGTAAATAATGCTGCTGTGAATATTCACTCACACATGCTTGCATGTACCTACGTTTTCATTTCTCTAGGGTGTATACATTGCTGGATCACAGGGTAAGTCTATGTTTAACTTTGTGTAGAGCTGCCAAACATCTTCTGTAGCAGCTGTGCTGTTTTATATTCCCCAGCAGTGTATGGGGGTCCAGACTTCTCCACACCCTCTCCACCCTCCTTTTTCCATTTGTTTGCTCATAACCAAGCTAATGGATGTAAAGTGGTATCAAGTAGCTTTGATTAGCGTTTCCCTGATGACCAATCACACTGAGCATCTTTTCAAGTGTTTATTAGCTATTTTCCCATCTTTTTTGGAGAAGTCCTCCAAGTTCTCTGCCCACATTTTAATTGGGTTGTTTGTTTGTTTTCGAGCTGTAGGACCTCTTATATTTTCTGGACACTAAACCCTATCAGATACATGATTTGCAAATTTTCCCTGATCTTGTGAGTTGTCGTTTCATTCTTTTAATAAGGTCCCTTTAAAGCACAAAATAGTTTAATTCTGATGATGTGTAGTTTTCTTTGGAGCTTATATTTTTGTTGATCCGCTCCAGGATCATGCAGACTTACTGCTGTGTGCTCTTGACATCAGACTCTTCCCTCCCCAGGGTTTGCTGTTGTTTCAGTGGTTTTTCAACAAATTATACAAAGTCTGTATGTTTTGTCTTGTTTGGCCACTGATATCTCTGTTCCATTAGCTCAATGGTCAGCAAATGATTGGACAGAGGTTCTCAAATGACTGGAACAAAACCAAAACTAAACCAGTCTTTGCAGATGGGTCAAATGTGTTGGGCACCTTCAGCAGCAGCCAGGCCCATCCCTCAGCCTCCCCCTTTCACCTCCTGCTAGTGCTGGGCTTGAAGGTCAACCAGGGAGTGAGGGCAGGGCCTTGTCAGGTCTTTCCTGAGAGTGGCATTCTAGATTTCCAGAAATTTGTTGGTGCTTTTCCAAGGCCTTATTGCCCAAAGCATCTCATTCCAGCCTTTTCTCCTAAGCATTCTGGTTAGTCTGTTGTTTGCCCCAACAACGTTTTTCTATTGCTTCAGCAAACATTTTCCCATTGTTTCAACAAACTGCACAGATAGCCACTTCAGCATTGTGAGAGTTCTGTGTTCAGGGAGGGTAAGCAGGGCTTCTGAGCGCAACTTCAGGGATGCACCAGAAGGGCCCAAATAATGGTTACAATTCCCCCTGCATCAGATGCCCTCTCCTTCTTCCAGTACCAGTCTGTGGTACCAGGAATGCAGGCAGTTAGTCTCAAGGCTACTGCTGAGCTGGGAAGCAGGTTAAAATACTAAGAGCTCACTGTTGTTACCACAATTCAGCTGTTTTTTCTTACGTTTTCCCCAGGCTGCTGCTAGCCTTTGATTAGTGTCCAGCGTTCCAAAAAGTTGATTCTGATTTTTTTTTTTTAACCACTTTTCTCAATGCTTTAATGGGGGCGGGTATTTGGAGGTCCTTACCATGCAGTTTTCCAGTTACTCAGAACATTAAGTTTAGGGCCAGTTTTGGAGGTCCCCTCGATATTTCTGATGCTGTCAGCCCTCAGTCCAGACTTTGGGAACACAGAACTGGAATTGCACCACTTCTCCCTCCAGATCACTGCCTACTGGTGTCCAAGACACGCTCCCTCATAAAAGGGACCTGCCTGAAAAACTGTCCTGGTTCTTTGGAGTTTATGTCCCCGGATTGTATTGTCTGGTTTTCTCTGCTCTTGCCACTATTGGCAAGGGTCTCTGCTACCGTGCAGAGAAGTGCCTGGTGCCAAATCGCTGACCCCATGGTGTTAACAAGCAAAGGGGAGGAACACTGTGGGCCCCAGATTTGGAGGAGGAATTAAAGCAGCCGTCAGCAGTAAAGAAAAAAGAGCTTGCGGAGGACAAAGTCATCAGTGTTGCTGGTGGACCCTCTTTCCTGTGATTCCTGAGTCAGTGACCCTGTTTCCAAACAGATACACAGAGCTAAAGGGGTGACCCAGCACTGGGCAGGGAAGGAACATAAAATGCAATTGTGTTTAAGTATGCTGTAAACTTAGAATGTCCACATTCAGGCCAAAAATGATTTTGCCTCATTAACATTTTGTGATATGTCCCTTTAACAAGTGCTGAGTAACCAATACCTTTAGGAATCTTGGTTGCTGGGTATGCACATGCTATGACAAGATAACT